>NW_027127695.1:0-22500 GCF_037325665.1 Littorina saxatilis | reverse complement strand
AATGCAATTCTTTCAGGCAGCTTTTTGTGCATTCCCTCGATCTATTGTACACTCTGAAACATTTCGGGATGTTACCAGCTACCCATCTTTGTATTGTGAACATAAAAATAATTAAGTAGAAGTGCAACGCCAAGGCACTGCATACCCCAGCGAAAGACAAACCTCTCTCTTACTCTCTCTCTCTCTCTCTCTCTCTCTCTCTCTCTCTCTCTCTCTCTCTCTCTCTCTCTCTCTCTCTCTCTCTCAAACACACACACACACACACGAACACACACACACACACACACACACCCCAAGTTACACACGTACACACATGCACACTCACTCACACGCACTCACTCACTCTCTCACACACACTTCATACACACAAAACACATCCCCATACGCACATATAGACAGACGGACATACACACCTTTACAAACACACATACACACACACATACACTTACGCACACGCACATACACACACCCACCCACTCTCTCTCTCTCTTTCTCACTCTCTCTTTCTCTCTTAAACAGACAGACACACACCCACACATGTACATACGCACGCATGCACGCACGCACACACACACACACCCATACACACACACACACCCACACACACACACACATTGACTCACGCAAATCTCATACACACAAAACACACACTCATACGCACATAGACCGGTACGGTTGACCTGGTGGTAAGGCGTCCGCCCCGTGATCGGGAGGTCGTGGGTTCGAACCCCGGCCGGGTCATACCTAAGACTTTAAAATTGGCAATCTAGTGGCTGCTCCCCCTGGCGTCTGGCATTATGGGGTTAGTGCTAGGACTGGTTGGTCCGGTGTCAGAATAATGTGACTGAGTGAGACATGAAGCCTGTGCTGCGACTTCTGTCTTGTGTGTGGCGCACGTTATATGTCAAAGCAGCACCGCCCTGATATGGCCCTTCGTGGTCGGCTGGGCGTTAAGCAAACAAACACACAAAATAATACGCACATAGACGGACGGACACACACCTTTACAAACAAACACATATACACACTCATACACACACAAACATACACACAAACTCATGCACACACACACACACACACGAGTACAGACTCATGCACGCGCGCGCGCACACACACACACACACACACACACAGTAACACTAACACATGTGCATAAAATGAACACACACACACACACACACACACACACACACACACACACACCGCGCTAGAGAAAAAGACTACAGGGAGGCATGACGTCATGATGCATTAATTGACGTCAAAGACTTTCGACCGTGCGTAATCTTCTTACGCGAGCTTTATCCATGGACTTGGAAACTACGTAATTACATTTTTGGCTCACGTAAGTGTAGCCTATGCGATCGTAACTTTGTCTGTGTGTGTGTGTGTGTGTGTGTGTGTGTGTGTGTGTGTGTGTGTGTGTGTGTGTGTGTGTGTGTGTGTGTATGTGTGTGTGTGTGCGTGTGTGCGTGTGTATGTCTGTGGTAGAAACTTTAACATTTCGTCATTTGAAGACGTCACATTATGGCGTAAGAGGGTTAGACGTCACGCGAAGGAATTACTGAAAGTCTCTGTCATTTTGGCTCATTATTTTGAGCGGGCCGAGACTAGTTGGAAGGCACTATGGCGGAAAAGAGAGTTATCTTTTCATGTCTTGGCGTCTTAAAATCTTATTAGTCAGAAAGCGCATGCACGTAGTCTCGACCAGCGCGTGGTGTGCTTCTTTCTGAGTACTTTACGTCACAAATAGTTTTGAAGCTACAGGCATAAAACTTACATCAATTTAAAAGAAATGATGTGAAGAATATGGATATGCTAATAGCTCAATTTGCCAAAAATAGCGGTTATCCCTGGTTTCGTGAGACTGGGTCACAATTGTACTTTACGTACTTGATGATGACGTAAGTTAATTGTATGTGTTCTATTTCGTTGACTGAGCACGGCCGGGACCAGTTGGCGTGAGCGCTGGGATTTCGAGTTTCATTCGACATGTCAATGCATCGCAGTATGAAATAATAGAGGTAGGAGGTTAGTCGATATCGACCAAAGTCGATAAGTGCATTCTTCACTATATGGTATTGAGTCTGATTTCGTCGTCCATCTTGAATCAAATAGCAATGTCTCGACATGTATTTCTCTCTCTCTCGACTGTACACAGAGATAAGAACAGCCTCGCTTTCACCTAGATCCTGCCTAAAAACAATGTTCAGACCTTGTGACGATAGTGGTCATAAGATGTTATGTCATGTGATAGGAAGTAATTGTACTTTTGAACATGCGCACTGGACGCGGATGCCAATGGACATGCGACACCCCATGTATGATTATCGTGAATAAAGAGCTCGACGAAGAAGCCAAGTGTTTGTCCTTTTGAGCTAACGTGATATGGTGTCAGAAGAAACTTGAACCTACGATCATCATGCAGAATGGGGAAGCGAGACAAGCGCAAGCCGCCGCAAGAAGATTTTCACCAGGAGGACGTCTGCCAGCACCTGGAAAACTCGATCTGTCGACAGTTGGTCTAGAAGATTCGTGGAAGAGGTGGAAGAGACAATGGGAAAACTACGAAGTAGCCACTCGTCTCAAAGATGAAACGAAGGAGTACAGGACAGCGGTACTGTTAACCTGTATTGGTCCAGAGGCAGCGGAGGTGTTCGAGGGATTCGAATTCCGAGACGGTGAGGAAAAAAACATTGACGTTGTGTTACGAAAGTTTGCTCAGTATTGTGTAGCCGAGACAAATGAAGCGTACGAGACGTACAGATTCAACAGACGTGAACAGTCAGAGACAAAGAATGTGGATGCATACGTCACTAGTTTGCGACAGTTAGCGAGGAATTGCAACTTTGGGGAGTTCAGAGACAGAATGCTCAGAGATAGAATTGTCGCTGGTATCAGGGATGATACAATGAGAAAGAAGCTTCTCGAGACGAAAGACTTGACGTTGCAGAAATGTATAGAACTATGCAGAGTGCACGAGTCCGCGGCGATGCAAATGAGGTCAATGGGGAGCGAAGACGTTCATGAAGTCTATGCTCAGGCCAAAACTCGGTTCCAGAGGAAGGATCGACGTTCACCGAATCCAGTCAACACTCAGACCAGTGGGGGTTCTTGGAAGAAAGAATCCCGATATGAACAAAAACATTGTGGTTATTGTGGTTCGGAGCACAAGAAAGGAAAAGAACATTGTCCTGCTTTCGGGAAGAAATGCCGACTTTGCAAAAAAGACAACCATTTCGCAAAATGTTGCAAGAACAAGAACAGTGTGAATGCATGTGGTGTGAAAGGAAATGATCATGTGCAGGATGATGTTGATGATGATGATTTCTGTGTCATGCATGTTGATGATGATACACCAAGTTCTGTTCATGCAAAGATGTGCATAAATGATGTCATGGTTTCTTTTCAGCTGGACAGTGGTGCAACAACCAATTGTTTGTCAGAGAGTGTATACAAGACTGTGACAAAAGACAAACAGCTGAGACATGTCAAGAAGACAGACAGAAGACTGTTGATGTACAATGGGTCAGAGGTCAGGCCAGCTGGGGAAACGATACTCAGAGTAGTCAATCCCAAGAACAAAGAAGAATACAGAGTTCGTTTCTACATTGTCAGAGAAAAGACAAGACCGATACTTGGTTTCAGAGCACTTCAGTACATGAAACTAATGACAGTGAATGTAGAGAACATAGCTGTAGTGACTGACAGACATGACGACAAACATGTTTTGACAGAGTTTCATGACGTGTTCGAAGGGGAACTGGGAACATTAGAGGGAGATTTGCATCTCGTGACAGACCCAAAAGTCCCGCCAGTGAAGCTACCTTGCAGAAAATGGCCCGCACCTGTGAAGCAGCAAGTCAAGGAAGAACTTGATCGGCTTTTAGAACTTGGAGTTATCGCACCAGTGAACACTCCAACAGATTGGATCAGCAGCCTAGTTGTTACCATGAAGCCCAATGGTAAAGCACGCCTGTGTATAGATCCAAGGCCGTTGAACAAAGCCATAAAGAGAAACCACTACCCCATGAGAACAATTGATGATGTGCTTGAAGAGCTGCAGGGAGCACAGTATTTCACGCATTTGGACGCAAGAAACGGATTTTGGCACGTTGTTCTTGACGAAGAAAGCAGTTTGCTGACAACGTTTGAGACGCCCTTTGGAAAGTACAGATGGAGAAGACTACCATTTGGAGTTTCAGCGAGTCCAGAAGAGTTCCAGAGAAGAATGGATGAGGCGTTGAGAGATCTTCCCGGAGTTTTTGCAGTCCATGACGATATCATCATCTGGGGAAAGGACGAAGATGGCAAGAGTGCATCAGAAGTTCACGACAGAAATGTGAAACAGCTTCTACAGAGATGTCGAGAAAAGGGAATCAAGCTGAACTCAGACAAGGTTGAGTACAAGAAAACGGAGATTTCCTACTTGGGTCATGTCATCAGAACAGAAGGAGTCAAAGCAGACCCGAAGAAGATCGATGCTGTGAAGAAACTCAAGACGCCAGAAGACAAGGCAGCAGTCCAACGCCTGCTAGGGATGGTTGGATATCTCCAGAAATTTGCCCCGCGTCTTTCGGAGATAGCGACGCCGTTGAGACAGCTAGTGAAGAAAAATGTTCATTTTCGATGGGATGAACAAGTGCACGGGAAAGCACTCCAAGAGATCAAAGAAGTTCTCTCGCAGCCACCAGTTTTGAAGTTCTTCAACCCCAAAGCAGAGAAAGTTGTTCTCCAGTGTGATGCTTCGGAGTTCGGATTAGGTGCCTGCCTGATGGCCGATGGACATCCAGTACAGTACGCATCCAGAGCACTAACAGAAACGGAAAGAAACTATGCTCAGATTGAAAAGGAGATGTTGGCGATAGTATTCGGTCTGGAGAGATTTGAACGCTACGTTTATGGAAGACACGTAGAAGTTGAGTCGGATCACAAGCCGTTGATTCCTATCCACAAGAAGAGTCTCCTCAGTGCACCGAAACGCCTTCAGCGGATGCTACTCAGAACGCAGAAATATGACTACACAGTGGTGTACAAGAAAGGCACAGAGATGTACATAGCAGATACACTCAGCAGAGCAGTGGAATCAAGCTGTACAGGTGGCAACAGAACAAGAAGAGAAGAAATTGTTCAGTCAGAACTGGAAAAAGAGATTGAAACGGTCAACATGACTTCACACATAGCAGTTACAGAGGAAAGACTGACAGAGCTGCAAGAAGAAACAAGACGAGATCAAGATCTATGCCTTCTGATGAAGATTGTTCAAACAGGATGGCCAGAAGAAAGAAGAAACGTTCCCGTCAAGCTTCAAGACTATTTTCCATTCCGAGAAGAAATTTCACTCCAGAATGGGCTGCTGTTCAAATAATAATAATAATAATAAATAATAATAATAATAAATAACTTTTCTATAGCGCGAGTCCCATCAATTGGCTCCAGGCGCTTAAGGGAGAAAGAATAGTCGTTCCAGAGAACATGAGAACCAAAGTGATGTCTTTGATTCACATCAGTCACACAGGGCTACAAGGATGCCTTCGGAGGGCTCGAGAAGTAGTCTACTGGCCAGGAATGAACAAAGACATGGAACAACTGATTGGACAGTGCGAAGCGTGTCAGACATACCAGAGAAATCAGACGAAAGAACCGATGATCAGTCAACCGATTCCAGATCTCCCATGGCAGTTTGTGGGAGTCGATCTTCTGGAATTGAACGGAAGAGACTATGTAGTGACTGTTGACTACTACTCCGATTTCTTTGAAGTTGATAGGATACAGAACAAAACAGGAAAAGAAGTGATCAACAAAATGAAAGCTCATTTTGCAAGATATGGCATACCAGAGAGAGTGATTTCAGACAACGGACCACCGTTCAACTCTGAAGAGTTTGCTGCGTTTGCCAGATCCTTTGGATTCGAACATGTGACAAGTTCTCCAGGGTATCCACAGTCAAATGGAAAAGCTGAAAATGCAGTCAAAGCAGCAAAGAACCTGATGCGGAAGACATCTGAAACAAAGACAGATCCTTACTTAGCTTTGCTAGAGCTAAGAAACATTCCAAGCGAGAAGATGAAAACATCACCAAGCCAGAGATTGTTTGGAAGAAGGACAAGAACAGCAGTACCTTCAGCCAAAAGTCTGCTGAAACCAGAAACTTGCAGAGATGTGAGGAACACGTTGATGGAGAAGAAGGAAAAACAGACAAGCTACTACAACAGAGGAGCAGTTGAACTTGAAACGCTCAAACCAGGACAGGTAGTGAGGTTCAAAGCTCCAAGATCAAACAGATGGGTAAAGGCAACAGTTCAGAACCAGGTAGACGTTAGGTCATACAAGATACGAACAGAAGATGGACGTATGTACCGAAGAAACAGGAAACAGATAAGGTCGACAAGTAGTTCTGACATGACAGCACCGGTACAAGGGGGACAACAACTGTACAGACACTTGATCGAAAAAAGTCAAGAAAAGAATGATAGTGACACAAGACTAGAACAAAGACAGACAAGACAACAAGACCAACAGAAAGAAACTCAGAGTCAAACGCCTGTGACAGAAGAAAATAGAGACGCATAACAGAGTGACAAAGTAAAAGACGACCAAACACACACCCGTAGTGGGAGGGTTGTTAGAAAACCAGCATATTTGAACGATTACAAAGTAGGTTAAAATGAAAGACTGTTTTGTGTTAAGTGGTTTGCATGGATATGCAGCAAGCTTATTTTCAGGAGGTTTTGTGTGTTAAAGAAGCTAGAGAAAGGGGGATGTGACGATAGTGGTCATAAGATGTTATGTCATGTGATAGGAAGTAATTGTACTTTTGAACATGCGCACTGGACGCGGATGCCAATGGACATGCGACACCCCATGTATGATTATCGTGAATAAAGAGCTCGACGAAGAAGCCAAGTGTTTGTCCTTTTGAGCTAACGTGATAGACCTCATGTTCAGACTCGGCGTAATGATTCCGAAAGGACTACTTTTTAGCTGTCAAGTTCAGTCGTCCGCATACTCGAAAGTGAAAAAAAGATGAAACGTTTTGCTACAGTATCGGAGGATGAACTGTCGAAGAAGAAAAAGAATCTCGTGCCAACCACTACGCAGAAGACCATCCGAGTTGTCCAGAAGAAGTTCTGAAACCCGTCACGTTCCAAATCAAAAGATGACATTCTTTTCTCTTACGTCACTATTTTTGGTTTACGGTACCATTCGGCGGCTTTGCTACGAGTATGCCATAGTCTTGGTTGGCCGAGACCTTGAGGTGGAATGCGAGTGATTAGGTTTGTTGATTTTGCTCGGAGAAGTGGTCCGTGTTCAAGCAAGTTTCTTTCTTCTTTGAAAACAAAAACCCTAAGACCAGTGAATGTCGAGATATATATGTTAATTGGATCTGTGATCCAAACATGCCTTTTGGTCAATCTCGATGGCAGTTTATTCCACTCGCCCAATTAACGTATAGGCCTACTCTTCTTTTAAAAAAACCCACAAAAAACTTCGTTGCGAGCTACGGCGAAGCTTCGCACGTCAAAACTTGAGAAGCGATGTTGGGGTCAAAGTACCACGCCGTAGCTGTGGGTATTTGGTATTAAGACTTTGCGAAGCTTCGTGTAGTCGACTACGGGCTCAATTAAGGACAGGCTTAAGTAGGCTAGATCTAGATCTAGTGTCTCGCTTTCTTGCACAGTGTCACCTATGCTTACTCTGTGTGTGTGTGTGTGTGTGTGTGTGTGTGTGTGTGTGTGTGTGTGTGTGTGTGTGTGTGTGTGTGTGTGTGTGTGTGTGTGTGTGTGTGTGTGTGTGTGTGACGGAGTGATTGAGTTTGTGTTACTGTTTGTCGATTTCTTACGTGAGCCTTGAAGGCTTCGCCTCTTGTTTTTATATAAAATGATCCAAAATTACGTTTATCTTATTCTTCATCCTTTTCTGAATCCAAAAACATATAAATACAAGCTCTGAAAATTAAAAATATAAAAATTATGATTAAAATTAAATTTTCGAAATCGAGTTAAAAACAATTTCATCTTATTCCTTGTCGTAACACATGATGAGGTACTGCCAGAGACTGGAAAATATAAACGAATTGAGATATAAGAAAGGTTTTAACAATACAAAGTTTACCTTGTATACTTAAATTTCTTTTTGACCAATTGGCGATTATTTGTTGTATTCGTTGAATTTTCTTTGACCAGTTTTCCTCTAAAGACGATGCGGGTATATTGTTTGGAAAAATAATTCCAACAATTTTTACTTTACGTTTCCATTTAAGACCAAAATACTGATCTGTACACAACTTTTTGGACCCTATCCACATGGCTTCCGTTTTGTTAACATTCACTTCCAAGTTGGAAAAACGTTTAAATGAGACAGTGACAAAAGGTCAGGTGTCATGTCTACTGTCCCGAATGACACACGATTGCTGACATTTCACCATTGCCAACAGAATAAACAAATAAGAAATAGGTAGAAAATGGATGTGAAAACTGACTTTAATTATTGATCAGTATTTTCTATACCACTAACAAATAATCTACTTACACATAGCTGTTTGGCAAATGTATGTTGCATGGGACACACTGACATG
The DNA here is from genome assembly GCF_037325665.1 of Littorina saxatilis. Lineage (NCBI taxonomy): Eukaryota > Metazoa > Mollusca > Gastropoda > Littorinimorpha > Littorinidae > Littorina > Littorina saxatilis. The sequence continues at coordinate 13,925 of NW_027127695.1, read as the reverse complement.
AAAGTGGAAGTTTGTTTTCCCTCTAGAGAAACTACATATCAAGTTACACTTTTTGTGCTCTTCCATTCCAGTTGGCAATCAATTGTTAACGCATGTTATTAGAAAAAAAAGAACAAAAACAGATTAGATAGATTGAAAAATGTACTGGTGATGTCATTTGGGACATACTGACATGAAAACGTCACCTTTTGTCATTGTCTCAAATATATTTAAAATGTATAACGCCCTTTCTAGATCTATTTTATCATGCAAAAAAAGAGTGACGTCATCAGCATATATTAGCAGTTTTAGGACCGTGATTGGTGATACCTCAAAGGGTGACATAGGCAGATGGATACCCGTAATAGCTTCATCAGATCGAATCTTGTTCGCCAACATTTCAAGGGCAATAACAAAAGCCATTGGCGAGAATGGACATCCTTGACGAATGCCAGTTTCCACAGGAAATGGTTCGGATATCCACCCTGTATAATTAATACAACTTTGTTCATCAGGACAGAAGCCCATTTTTTAAAGTTATCCCCAAAACCAAATGTATCAAATGCAAACAAAACATAATCTTTGGATATGGAATCAAATGCACGTCGAAAGTCAACTGCTAATAAAACTCCAGGTTTATCCATTGTGTTCATAATATTTATGGTATCATCAATGAGTCTAATCATGTTACTTATTTTTCTTCCTTTCATAAAGCCAACTTGATTTTCATGAATAATATCACCTATTACAGTGGAAAGTCGCATGTGTTACACCATATTAATTCCATTTTTGTTTAGGTTTATTTTGAAGAAAAAGTATTCAAATACGCGCGCATTTGAAAAAGTAAGACGAACAGTTATGTGTAAAGAAAAAGATTATGGTGGTTTGAATATGCCATTATTTTTAAGTGAATGAGTTTGGGGAATTGATTCGGCAAAAGGCAGTAAGTCCACAAAAATCATTATTTCTAAGTGATGAATTAAATGAGGGTTTTAATATTCATAGCAGAAACGCACAATAATGCCCTACATGTTATCAGCAAACAAAGAAATCATTTAAAGCTTTTCATTCCAAAACAGTGATGCAAACAGAAAATGTCGATTTTCTCGAAACTATGTTTCATGGACTTGCTTCCTTCTGCCTTTATACGGCAGCGTGGTGTATGTGCGCGTGTGTGTGTGTGCGTTTGTGTGTGTGTGTGTGTGTGTGTGTGTGTGTCTGTGTGTGTGTGTAGAGCGATTCAGACTAAACTACTGGACCGATCTTTATGAAATTTGACATGAGAGTTCCTGGGTATGAAATCCCCGAACGTTTTTTTAATTTGTTTGATAAATGTCTTGATGACGTCATATCCGGCTTTTCGTGAAAGTTGAGGCGGCACTGTCACGCCCTCATTTTTTAACCAAATTGGTTGCAATTTTGGTCAAGTAATCTTCGACAAAGCCCGGACTTCGGTATTGCATTTCAGCTTGGTGACTTAAAAATCAATTAATGACTTTGGTCATTAAAAATCTGAAAATTGTAAAAAAAAAAAACAATTTATAAAACGATCCAAATTTACGTTTATCTTATTCTCCATCATTTGCTGATTCCAAAAACATATAAATATGTTATATTCGGATTAAAAACAAGCTCTGAAAATTAAATATATAAAAATTATTATCAAAATTAAATTGTCCAAATCAATTTAAAAACACTTTCATCTTATTCCTTGTCGGTTCCTGATTCCAAAAACATATAGATATGATATGTTTGGATTAAAAACACGCTCAGAAAGTTAAAACAAAGAGAGGTACAGAAAAGCGTGCTATCCTTCTTAGCGCAACTACTACCCCGCTCTTCTTGTCAATTATTTCACTGCCTTTGCCATGAGCGGTGGCCTGACGATGCTACGAGTAAAATGGCATTGCGTTCAGTTTCATTCTGTGAGTTCGACAGCTACTTGACTAAATATTGTATTTTCGCCTTACGCGACTTGTTTTGTGGTTTATTTCGCATTTAGGTCCCAGGTAACATTATGAAGTTTTAATACGATCAATCGGACCTATTATCAAGTTAGTGTATCAACTTTTGAACGAGCTGCGCCCAGTAGTTTCCCAGCAATAAGCTGTTAAGTCGAGACACACACACACACAGACAATTAAAGTCTGCTGGACCCTTGTACTAGCGTACTCGGGGATAAACGTAGTAGATATGCACAACTCATTTATGATTTCCTGGCTTGTTAATTTGCATAACTCCACACAAAAGTATTGGTCTGTTATTCCAAGATATTGTCTGGCATGTCTGGGCATTGGTTTATCGTGCTTTGACTCAAATGCATCTTCGAAAACGATGAATGCATGGCCTTAATAGTTGCAGATCATTGTTTTGGAAACAAGTGTTATTAACTTGGTTTGACAATAAAAGTGTTTTCTGTGAAAAGTATAATTTTGAACCAGTACATTTGAAGGACCAATGCATTTGGAACAATATTAATATTCAATTTAAACATAAATGCCTATTTTTTTAAAGATTTTATAAAACATATCTCATTTGTAAAGGATGTCATGAATGAAAATGGTATTATTATTTCTTTTGAAGATTTATGTGAAAAAGTGGGTTATACACCATCCATATATATAATGCATTATGCACAGCACTTAAATCCAGACGCACAGACACATTACCATATCAATATTTTACATTGCAGGATTTCATTATTAATGGTGAAAAAGTAACAGCAAAGTTTATTAGAGCATGTTTAGTTGATCTTGATGTCCAGATTCCGAGTGCCTGTGATTTTTGGAAACGAAAACATAATGTAGATTTGGATAAAAGAAACTGGTTGTTGGCTGTTAACAGCACAAAAGAAGAAAGATTACGTCTGCTGCACTGGAAGTTATTACATAGAATATATCCAACCAATATTTTATTAAACAAAATGGGATTACGAACATCGAATAAATGTGAATTTTGTAATGAATTAGACACTCTTGAACATTTCTTTTTTAGTTGCCAAGAGGTGAAAAGGGGTTGGAAAATATGTAAAGATTTTGTTTGTAAGAAACTACATGTTGCCATTATTTTGAATGAAGAAAATGTATTTTTGGGTTATTTTAGGGAAAGTTTGAAAAATGATTACATTTATTTTGTGAATTATTGTATTTTAATCACCAAAATGACCATTGGAAAATTTAAATATGGGAAAAAGTTAGATTTGGGTGTATTATTGGAAACTGAGCTGAACATTAGGAATAAATTTATGTCATGATTATTTTTATTTATTTACTTAAACATATTAGTTTACTGATAAAGTTTGTTGATTTAGAAATGTACACATTTGACTGACAAAAGAAAAGACCTATGAAGAAGGTTTGCTCCAAGCCACACACGAAAAAAAAAAGAAAACAAAGGCAAAAAATAATTGTAGTAGCAAACCTGCATGCAACTGAGGTTAAAAAAAAAAATAAATAAATAAAAAAATTTAAAAAAAATCTTATTCCTTGTCCGTTCCTGTTTCCAAAAATATATAGCAATAATATGTGTGGATTAAAAACACGTTCAGAAAGTTAAAAAGAATAGAGATATAGAAAAGCGTGCTCCTCGGCGCATCCGCTACCGCGCTTTTCTGGATTGTTAATTTCACTGCCTTTGCCACGAGCGATGGACAGACGATGCTACGAGTGTACGGTCTTGCGGGAAAAATGCAATGCGTTCAGTTTCATTCTGTGAGTTCGACTGAGCTTGACTAAATGTTGTATTTTCGCCTTACGCGACTTCTTACATTTAGTCAAGTTTTGACCAAATGTTTTAACATAGAGGGGGGAATCGAGACGAGGGTCGTGGTGTGTGTGTGTGTGTGTGTGTGTGTGTGTGTGTGTGTGTGTGTGTGTGTGTGTGTGTGTGAGTGAGTGTGTGCGTGTGTGTGTGTGTGTAGAGCGATTCAGAGTAAACTACTAGACCTATCTTTATGAATTTTTTCATGAGAGTTCCTGGATATGATATCCCCAGATGTTTCTTTCATTTTTTTTATAGATGTCTTTGATGACGTCATATACGGCATTTTGTAAAAGTTGAGGCGGCACTGTCACTCCCTCATTTTTCAATAAAATTGATTGAAATTATGGCCAAGCATTCTTCCACGAAGACCGGACTTTGGTATTGCATTTCAGCTTGGAGGCTTAACAATTATTTTATGACTTTGGTCATTAAAAATCTGAAAATTGTAATTAAAATTATTGTTTTTATAAAACGATCCAAAATTACGTTTATCGTATTCTTTATCATTTTCTGATTCTAAAAAATATAAATATGTTATATTCGGATTAAAAACAAGCTCTGAAAATTAAAAAAATAATAAAAATTATGATTACAATTAAATTTCCGAAATCGATTTAAGAACAATTTCATCTTATTCCTTGTCCGTTCCTGATTCCAAAACATATAGATATGATATGTTTGGATTAAAAACACGTTCAGAGAGTTAAAAAGAATAGAGATATAGAAAAGCGTGCTCCTCGGCGCAACCGCTACCGCGCTGGATTGTTAATTTCACTGCCTTTGCCACGAGCGATGGACAGACGATGCTACGAGTGAACCGTCTTGCGGAAAAAATGCATTGCGTTCAGTTTCATTCTGTGAGTTCGACTGAGCTTGACCAAATGTTGTATGTTCGCCTAACGCGACTTGTTACATTTAGTCAAGTTTTGACTACATGTTTTAACATAAAGGGGGGAATCGAGACGAGGGTTGTGGTGTGTGTGTGTGTGTGTGTGTGTGTGTGTGTGTGTGTGTGTGTGTGTGTGTGTGTGTGTGTGTTTGTGTGTGTAGAGCGATTCAGAGTAAACTAGTAGACCTATCTTTATGAAATTTTTCATGAGAGTTCCTGGATATGATATCCCCAGATGTTTTTTTATATTTAGTCAAGTTTTGACTAAATATATTAACATCGACGGGGAATCGAAACGAGGGTCGTGGTGTATGTGCGTGTGTCTGTGTGTGTGTGTGTGTGTGTGTCTGTGTGTGTGTGTGTGTGTGTGTGTGTGTGTGTGTGTGTAGAGCGATTCAGACTAAACTACTGGACCGATCTTTATGAAATTTGACATGAGAGTTCCTGGGTATGAAATCCCCGAACCTTTTTTTTTAATTTTTTTGATAAATGTCTTTGATGACGTCATATCCGGCTTTTCGTGAAAGTTGAGACGGCACTGTCACGCCCTCATTTTTCAACCAAATTGGTTGAAATTTTGGTCACGTAATCTTCGACGAAGCCCGGGGTTCGGTATTGCATTTCAGCTTGGTGGCTTAAAAATTAATTAATGTCTTTGGTCATTAAAAATCAGAAAATTGTAAAAAAAAATAAAAAATTTATAAAACGATCCAAATTTACGTTTATCTTATTCTCCATCATTTGCTGATTCCAAAAACATATAAATATGTTATATTCGGATTAAAAACAAGCTCTGAAAATTAAATATATAAAAATTAATATCAAAATTAAATTATCCAAATCAATTTAAAAACACTTTCATCTTATTCCTTGTCGGTTCCTGATTCAAAAAACATATAGATATGATATGTTTGGATTAAAAACACGCTCAGAAAGTTAAAACAAAGAGAGGTACAGAAAAGCGTGTTATCCTTCTTAGCGCAACTACTACCCCGCTCTTCTTGTCAATTTCACTGCCTTTGCCATGAGCGGTGGCCTGACGATGCTACGAGTAAAATGGCATTGTTTTTCATTCTGTGAGTTCGACAGCTACTTGACTAAATATTGTATTTTCGCCTTACGCGACTTGTTTTCATTTTTATATTTAGTCAAGTTTTGACTAAATATTTTAACATCGAGGGGGAATCGAAACGAGGGTCGTGGTGTATGTGCGTGTGTGCGTGCGTGTGTGCGTGCGTGTGTGCGTGTGTGTGTGTAGAGCGATTCAGACTAAACTACTGGACCGATCTTTATGAAATTTGACATGAGAGTTCCTGGGTATGAAATCCCCAAACGTTTTTTTAATTTGTTTGATAAATGTCTTTGATGACGTCATATCCGGCTTTTCGTGAAAGTTGAGGCGGCACTGTCACGCCCTCATTTTTCAACCAAATTGGTTGAAATTTTGGTCAAGTAATCTTCGACAAAGCCCGGACTTCGGTATTGCATTTCAGCTTGGTGGCTTAAAAATCAATTAATGACTTTGGTCATTAAAAATCTGAAAATTGTAAAAAACAATAAAAATTTATAAAACGATCCAAATTTACGTTTATCTTATCCTCCATCATTTGCTGATTCCAAAAACATATAAATATGTTATATTCGGATTAAAAACAAGCTCTGAACATTAAATATATAAAAATTATTATCAAAATGTTTTTTCGAAATCAATTTAAAAACACTTTCATCTTATTCCTTGTCGGTTCCTGATTCCAAAAATATATAGATATGATATGTTTGGAATAAAAACACGCTCAGAAAGTTAAAACGAAGAGATGTACAGAAAAGCGTGCTATCCTTCTCAGCGCAACGAATACCCCGCTCTTCTTGTCAATTCCACGGGCACTGCCTTTGCCACGGGCGGTGGAGTGACGATGCTACGAGTATACGGTCTTGCTGCGTTGCGTTGCGTTCAGTTTCATTCTGTGAGTTCGACAGCTACTTGACTAAATATTGTATTTTCGCCTTACGCGACATGTTTACATTTAGTCAAGTTATGACTAAATGTTTTAACATCGAGGGGGGAATCGAGACGAGGGTCGTGGTGTATGTGTGTGTGTATGTGTGTGTGTGCGTGCGTGTAGAGCGATTCAGACCAAACTACTGAACCGATCTTTATGAAATTTGACATGAAAGTTCCTGGGTATGATATCCCAAAACGTTTTTTTCATTTTTTTGATAAATGTCTTGATGACGTCATATCCGGCTTTTCTTGAAAGTTGAGGCGGCACTGTCACGCCCTCATTTTTGAACCAAATTGTTTGAAATTTTGGTCAAGTATTTTTCGACGAAGCCCGGACTTCGGTATTGCATTTCAGCGTGGTGGCTTAAAAATTAATTAATGACTTTGGTCATTAAAAATCTGAAAATTGTAAACAAAATATTTCTTTTATAAAACGATCCCAATTTACGTTCATCTTATTCTCCATCATTTGGTGATTCCAAAAACATATAAATATGTTATATTCGGATTAAAAACAAGCTCTGAAAATTAAATATATAAAAATTATTATTAAAATTAAATTGTCCAAATCAATTTAAAAACACTCTCATCTTATTCCTTGTCGGTTCCTGATTCCAAAAACATATAGATCTGATATGTTTGGATTAAAAACACGCTCAGAAAGTTAAAACGAAGAGAGGTACAGAAAAGCGTGCTATCCTTCCCAGCGCAACTACTAACCCGCTCTTCTTGTCAATTTCACTGCCTATGCCGTGAGCGGTGGACTGACGATGGTACGAGTATATGGTCTTGCTGCGTTGCATTGCGTTCAGTTTCATTCTGTGAGTTCGACAGCTACTTGACTAAATGTTGTATTTTCGCCTTACGCGACTTGTTTATTATTTAGTATGGAGTGTAGAGAATGAAGATCCGCTGAGCTTCAAAGGCAAGCCTACAAAGTGTGCTGCATTGTTCTGTTTGATCGTCCCCTGACCTTGTGGTTTTACAATACAGTCAGAAAAATGTCAAGTACGGGCAAAAAGTGATTTTATTATATACGCTGTATTTGATTAAATATAACAAATCGAGATACTTTGAGTCAATACGATATTACTATTAAATGAAAAGGATTTTTGATGTGCTTGTTCGTTGCTTTTTGATTGTTCATATTTTAGACATACACACACACACACACGCACGCACACACACACACACACACAAACACACACACACACACTCACACACACACACACACACACACACACACACATGCACATACACACACACACACACACACACACACACAGTGCGCTTGGTTGTTTGCCAAGCTATTACTTACAGTTTCATTCACAGAAGAAAAAATAAACCAACATATTGATCCTTCAGATTCTTCAGATGTTTGCTTCAAATAGAAATTGTACATTTATGTAAAAGAGAAAGAAATAATCACAGTATTTTATTCCAACGGCACAACAAGAACAAAACAATACAAAAGTGTAAGAAAAAAAGTTGGGAGGAAAGTAAAATAACGCATATATAGTTCTAAAAGAAATGCATTTCTCATTAAAAAAAAAAATGATCAATTGCATCGTTGGAACATTACAGTTCTCGTTGTTTATGTACAAGAAGCACAGCAAGCTTCCTCGTTACCGAAACAAATAGCTCTGTTTGCAGCAACTAAAGTTGCACACGTAGGGTTTCGGTCACCAAACTTGCAATCTGCACATGTAAATGTATGTATTTATTAATTTATTTTACTGGACTGCAGAACCCTAACATGTCTATTTTTCTTTAACACACACTCCGTACTTGCAGTCTGTACACAATACAAACAATGCGGATATGGTTGTTTTGACTGTATGTATACTATGCTTTTGGCTTTTGTTTTTAGATCTTATTGTATTGTCTGTTTTGCTTTTATCTTTAGATCTTATTCTACTCTTTTGCTTTTGTTCTTAAATCTCATTCTGTAGATTTGTTTCTATCTATTCCATTGTATTTCTGCCCTGCGCAGAGCAATTTGGGCAGTCACAGTTTTTGTGTCTGTAAGTACATTCTGCACAAATACAGTCAGAATGTGTTTGTTTTGACTTTATTGGTAATTCTCGTTGTATTATCCGGCGTAAATAATAACATGAACAAAATCAATTAAATTAAGTCAGTAATTACCTATAACTAAAATGAATAATACATAGAGGTAAAAACAAATATTAAGGCACTGTTGTTTTGTTTGCAAGAATGTGGCAGTAAGTAAAAATTGGTCCAGCTACAGTTACAAACTATCGAAACGGTTAAAACATCTGATTATATTTTCTGAAAACCTTTCAGGCTTAGCCTACATCATTACCATATAGGCTACATCTACGTGAGAAACAATGGTACAACGTTTAAAAGCAATGGTTAATCATAAGCGTATACGCCGTTCTCTTACTGGGAATGGATGTTTTGTGTTTCTTGCAGGATTCGCAGCAACGTTCTTCATTGTAGTAACAATTAGAGGCGGATATTGTAGAACACCAAGAAGCTTGATCGCCATACTCACAACCTGTACAGCAGTAAACATTTGGTTTGAACATGATTTTATTTAGAGAATATGGAGCGGCATAGGAGACAAAAGATAAACTTGGGACCACACAACAAGCTATGCTTATACCGAGACTAAGGGGAGTAACTTCCTTTAAAATCGACTATATTCTAAACAAAAACAAAACAAAAAACAGTAACGACAACGACAGCAACAACAACAACCACAACAACACGCATAACTAATAATTCTGTGCGAGAACACAAATTATTGTATGAACGCACACGTGGGCGTATGGGTTCAGACATGTGACACGAAAGGTGAAGGACAATAATGTTGGTCAAGAATTAAATCCTCCAAGAAGTAATCTATAACTGCTCGTAGCACAAGTATCCTACGATGTGTGTGTGTGTGTGTGTGTGTGTGTGTGTGTGTGTGTGTGTGTGCGTGTGTGTGTTTGTGTGTGTGTGTGTGTGTATGTATGTGTGTGTGTCATTGCTGTCCCATTCGGTTCAAACGACTTTGGGAAATGATGTTAATACGAACTCCCTTTTAAGGTCTTGTCTGTGCAGCATCTTTTTAATAACCCAGAAACAATTTCAATGGAGGTACTTGTCGGGTCAGAGCTGGTTCCTGTTGCAGGTGCTGGCGCCGCGGTTGTCGCAGATTGTGGATTCGCGCAGGTTACACAGCAGATGTGACTGTAGGTTACACATCGACCCCTGTCCTCTGCGATGAAGATCGGGCAGAAGCTGCTCCTGTCACCGTACTTGCAGTCTGTACACAATACAATCAATGCGGATGTAGTTGTTTTGGCTGTATGTATGCTTTGCTTTAGGATTTTGTTTTTAGATCTAATTATAGTGTCTGCTTTGCTTTTATCTTTAGATCTCTTTCTACTCTTTTGCTTTTGTTCTTAAATCTCATTCTATAGATGTGTTTCTATATATTCCATTTCATTTCTGCCCTGCGCAGAGCAATTTGGGCAGTCACAATTATTGTGTCTGTAAGTACATTCTGCACAAATACACACATGCAGTCAGAATGTGTTTGTTTTGACTTTATTGGTAATTCTCGTTGTATTATTCGGCGTAAATAATAACATGAACAAAATCAATAAAATGAAGTCAGTAATTACTTATGACGAAAATGAATAATACATAGAGGTAAAACAAATATTAAGGCACTGCTGTTTTGTTTGCAAGAATGTGGCAGTAAGCAAATTTCGGTCCAGCTACATTTACAAACTATCAACACGGTTAAAACATCTGATCATATTTTCTGAAAACCTTTCAGGCTTACATCATTACCATTTATTCCCCCCTCTGCTTCTTTCTCTATGTAAAGGTGTAGGGCTAGTTATTTTTCGGTAACTTACCCAACAACCAAAATCACTAACCCAACAACCGGCCTGAATCCTCGATAGCTCACAGGTTGATGAGCTAGACTTTGAGGGAACTACTTTAAAAGCGATTGAAAAGTTCCGAACGCTCTAATATACGAAATATACATCTCCAGGCCAAACAATACAAACATACTGCATTTAAACTAGCAACTACAGGCTTGAACACATTAATCTCCACATAAAATCCGTGAGTTTGGTTGTTTTCTAAATCCAAATCTAACGATCAGTGCAGAGAAAATCGTTTTAGATCTCTTATGAGTGCAAGCAAACTTTGAAGGCAAGTACATCTCGTACTCTGTCTAGCGATAAGAGTAGTTCCCCTTCCAAATTTTCTGATCTGAGTTGCTTGGACAAAAGACTGCAATCCGACGGTTAGTTTTCGACAATATTTCATTTCATAAACAGATCACACGCAATCAAGTGCACATATCTCATCAATTTAAAGAACATACAGCGGTTTTATACATTAGTTTGCCCCAGAAAACTGATCTTCATACAGTTTTTAACGTTGGAACTTTGGTGCAAAATTTCGTCTGCTGGTCACATTCGAAGAAAGAACATTTCCTAAGCGATACCAAAACATGAACAGAACACACACTATCTGCCTTTACCGCCACAGCAGAATAACAACATAACTGTGCACTTGATTTTAGTCAAAAACAGGGAAACTGACAAGAAGTGTTGACAGAATTGAATTATTTTCCCTGAGCTATACAACCGCGCATTATTCAATCGCCTGCGCAGGTAGACTGGTTGAGTGAATAGGATTCGATCAAACTTTCGCACAAAAACTCCTCTGTTCTTTGAATAACTGAAGAAAGGAGGAATAAAGAGGTTACATACCTCGTCTCAGTGATTATTAAAAATAATGGTCTCAGTTCGCGGTCATGAAAAAGCTCGCTGAAGCTCGCATTTTTCATGATCCGCAAACTTCGACCATATTTTTAATAATCACTGAGACTCGGCATGTAACCTCTACATGCATCTACGTAAGAAACAATGGTACAACGTTTAATAGCAATGGTTAATCATAAGCGTATGCGCCGTTCTCTTACTGGGAATGGATGTTTTGTATTTCTTGCAGGATTCGCAGCAGGTTTCTCCATTGTAGTGACAGCCATTGCCGGATATTGTAGAACACCAAGAAGCTCGATCGCCATACTCACAACCTGCAAAGCAGTAAACATTTGGTTTGAACATGGTTTTATTCAGAGAATATGGATCGGCACAGGAGACAACAGATAAACTTGGGACTACACAACAAGCTATGCTTATACCGAGACTAAGGGGAGTTACCTCCTTTAAAATCGACTATATTTAAAAAATAACAATAAAATTTAAAAAATAAACAACAACAACAACAACAACAACAACAACAACAACAACAACAACAACAACAACAACACGCATAACCAATAATTCTGTGCGAGAACACAAATTATTGTATGGACGCACACGTGGGCGTATGGGTTAAGACATGTGACACAAAAGGGGAAGGACAATAATGTTGGTCAAGAATTAAAGAAGGACAATAATGTTGGTCAAGAATTAAATCCTCCAGCGAACGCCAAGAAGAAGAAGAATTAATTCCTCCAAGTTGTGTAACTGCTCGTAGCACAAGTATCCTACGATGTGTGTGTGTGTGTGTGTGTGTGTGTGTGTGTGTGTGTGTGTGTGTGTGTGTGTGTGTGTGTGTGTGTGTGTGCATGTGTGCGTGTGTGTACGGGTGTGCGTGCGTGCGTACATGCGTGCGTGCGTGCGTGCGTGCGTGAACGACTTTGGAAATTGGCGTTAATACGAATTCCCTTTCAAGGTCTTGTCTGTGTATCGGGAGTTTGTCATTAACAAATACCAAAATATAAGTAAAACAATGTGAGATTGTCAGTCAGAAAATTACCAATGCTTCAGTGACTATACAGCTATACAAATGTTGTGTCGTTCAATCGGAAAAAAGATAGTGTAATTAAACACGCAGGATATTTTTAATAACCCAGAAACAATTTTAATGGAGGTACCTGTTGTGTCAGAGCTGGTTCCGGTTGCAGGTGCTGGCGCCGCGGTTGTTGCAGGTGCTGGCGCCGCGGTTGTCGCAGATTGTTGATCCTGGCAGGTTCCGCAGCAGACTTCTTTATTATAGGAACAGGCATTGGCGGATAATGTAGAACACCAAGAAGCTTGATCGCCATACTCACAACCTGTACACCAGTAAACATGTGGTTTGAACATGAATTTATTTTGATAATATGGAGCTGCATAGGAGACAAAAGATAAACTTGGGACCACACAACAAGCTATGCTTATACCGAGACTAAGGGGAGTAACCTCCTTTAAAATCGACTAAAACAAAACAGTAACAACAACAACAACAACAACAACAATAACAACAACTAATAATTGTGTGCGAGCACACAAATTATTGTATGAACCCACACGTGGGCGTATGGGTTAAGACATGTGACACAAAAGGTGAAGGACAATAATGTTGGTCAAGAATTAAATCCTCCAATAAGTGAAACTGCTCGTAGCACAAGTATCCTACGATATATGTGTGTGTGTGTGTGTGTGTGTGTGTGTGTGTGTGTGTGTGTGTGTGTGTGTGTGTGTGTGTGTGTGTGTGTGTGTGTGTGTGTGTGTGTGTGTGTGTGTGTGTGTGTGTGTGTGTTTGCCGGTACGCGTGTTCGTGTGTACGTGCGTACATGTACAATTATATATCTTTACATGAGTATGTTAATTTGTCTGAAAATTCTCGCGCGCACAAACATGATAATATGTTCTCCGAGTCTTTGCGAGTAAATTGATGCATGTGTAGGCATATCTATGTGCATGTGTCAGGTTCTTACTTGCAATGCCCGTTTTAGCGGCTTCGCAGCTGGCGCAGCAGTCTTTGCGTATAAAGCTTTGGTAACAGAGATGCTGGTCTGTGGCTGTTATCAGCTCCTCGCAGCTCTTTCCCTCGTAGACTTTGGCGTAAGACGGGGCATTTCCAAAGGTGCATGTGTCTGGTGAGACAGAGATTTTGAATCAGATACACAAAGAGAATTAAGCGCTCTAAATGCATTCGGAACCAGTTTTCTGGCACCTGCGAGAATAACAAGAACTGGCACTGATGAACAAGCGACTTTCGTCCTCATTTGAGACAGTGATTAGTTTAAAGTCATCATTGAGGTTGATTACCAACCATAAACAGCCTGGATGCTCTCTGTGCACAATAGCATTTGTTTCAGAATTAATTTCGTAAAAGGCACTAGTGGGGCGAACTGTTTTCTCGAGGCACAGAGGGCCTTTAATGACACATTGTCATTTACTAATGCAAGAAATATATATATATACTGAACTGTTTTTTGCTGTATTTGTATGAGTTACACTGTTTGTCTTTATCTCAAGA
>NW_027127694.1:15000-16121 GCF_037325665.1 Littorina saxatilis | reverse complement strand
TTAACTTTTCTTTAAAAGTACAAGCGATTGAGTGCACATTTTGGCATTTTTAGCAGCGCTCTCATTATAAATTTTTATAAATTTCTATTTTGTTGCTTCAACAACCAAGAGCAGCTGCTGACACTTCAAAATTTCTTTTTCATACTCTTCGCTGGCAGTTGCAGGGGAGTCAAAGAAGGATTCTCGTCTATGCAGAGGGCCTACCGCAGAAATGTGGTTTTCTCTTTTGCATAGAAGTTTGAGAGTTCTTCTCTGTTTTATGCCAAGAGCCTGCCTGATGAGAGCTTCTCAGCTCGAAACCGGTAGCAGTCTTGGCTATAAAACAAAAACGGACCTTTTCAGGTTCAGCACTCTATGAGAATGCCCTTAAATGCACTTACGGGGAATTCCCAATCCATTGAGGTTGTGGAACTCTCCTCGGGTTATTCTTGTTCAGTGTTGCAATCGGCTCCGAAAGGGTTTGATTCTCCAGTAGGCTGTCTGTGAAGAGTTCTTTCTAGATCTAATTCTTACCCCCTCCCCCCACCTCTTCCATTACCTCTAGTGTGCTCCCTGCTTTCAAAATTCCTTGTTGGAATGTAGGCGGTGGAGACACACACAGAGTAAAGGATGATCTCCCTTGCTCATGACGTAATTTCTATGCATTCTCGCTCTTGACGTCATTCTATATTTAACTTTTCTTTAAAAGTACAAGCGATTGAGTGCACATTTTGGCATTTTTAGCAGCGCTCTCATTATAAATTTTTATATATATATATATATATTTGTGAGTCGTAACTGAATTAACTATGGTATTGTGTTGCTTAGTAATTGATGCATGAATTGGCGTCTCGCAGAATTACACGCCCCTGAGGAAGGCCTGGCAACAGGTCGAAAATTTGGGCTGCCACTTGAAATTCTTTGTTTGGCTTTTCTTTTCCTTGATTGTGTTATATATATAACAAAATCAAGGAAAAGAAAAGCCAAACAAAGAATGTCAAGTGGCAGCCCAAATGTTCGACCTGTTGCCAGGCCTTCCTCAATATATATGTATGTATATACCCTGAAGAAGCCTCCCGTGGGGGCGAAAATTTGGATCATTAATTAAAACATTATTCATCATACAAAATTGTGAGGAGATT
>NW_027127694.1:7500-10000 GCF_037325665.1 Littorina saxatilis | reverse complement strand
ATTACTCTGTCAAAAGTGACATCAACCCTCTGCCACACCGCTTTGTAGTTATTCATCGACAAGGAGGGGAGAAAAAAAAACACCCTAAGAACCCCCAAAAGTTCAGACCCCCTTTGAGGGTTTCTTGATTGCGTTCTCTGACGAGCAAAATGGCTGGGCGGCTTTTCGCTCTGTGCTTTTATCGAACCAGCGTCAAGGATTTATTTTCTTCATCAATGCAAACCCGATTGTCCCCCTAAACAGGAGGAGAGAAGCCTTGACGGCAAGCAAAGAAGGGACTATTTCGTGATGTTTGCTCAGCCAGGGGCAGACGGCGGTATCGCGGTTTTAGCGGCGTATTAATACTGTTTGCGGAGCTAATGGTACGGAAGGGCCATACTCGCTGCGTCTCGCCAAATCAGTCGTCTGATATGCCTGATTTATCGTCTCTTATTTATCTAGAAACCTTTTCCCATTTATTATTTATCCGTGGAGTCTGACACGCTAAAAGCAGCGTTAATGGCCCCGCTTATTTCGCGTTGGTGACCCGGCGGATCGAAATTTCACTAATGTTTGTAGGCCTACCTGCTTGTCTTAAATTGTTGTCCTTTTTTGAAGTGAAATGTACTCAGTGATGATTGCCTTTTTGTCCCAAACAATAGTTACCCAATATGTGTGTATGTTTGGTTGTACTTGTGTGTAACCACTCTTTTCGATCCATTCTTTAATTACATGATATGTCTTATATTTTCATTCCCCAAAAGAGTTTTTCTTGGTAGTTGGGGAAGGGCTCCTAATCTGAACCGGCTCCTAATATGGACCACCTCCTGTTCTGACAAACTAACGGCGCTAGAGCGCTCAAAACAATTTCATTGGCTGTATTCACCCTCTCTGGATAACTTGCACATGTCAAAACAGTTGCAGAAACACAAACCTCAAAACCGTTAGGCTTTCTCTATTTTTTTCACTTTTGGCAGGGTTCACTCTAAATTTGCCGCCTAAAACGGACTCGTTTTTGTCCACAGCCAAAGCTTTTATCACACAAAAATAGCTACATATGACAACTAAGACCGTATTTGTGAGATTTTAGCAGTGTTGACCCCGAGTTTCTACTGCAAACAAAAAATAATAGCAAAATCTCAAAGTATGTGCGAGTCCCCTAATATGGACCACCTTCAACAAATCGAAAAAAAATAAAAGCTAAATGCTATTTTCATTAATTCATTCAGAAGCTTGCTGAAAATAACCTATAATTAGCCTTCGAGATTTAAAAAACATATCACAAATAGTCTTCTTTTCGTGGAAGTTGATAATTTCATTTATTTTCACTCTGTTTTTAATAAGCTTCTTTAGTTTTCTAGTGTGCTTAAAATAATGCTCTCATCAACCCGAAACAGATAAATCTAAAGCATATTTTGATTAGTCTGACTTGCACACTAAGTTTTATCATGTTATTTTGAAATATAGGGGGCTTTTTACAGTGATTCGAGAAGGCCGCTTCACTGATCCATATTAGGCGCCCAGGCTCCTAATATGGACCATTTGTGGTTTTTTTGGTTACATTTAGTCAAGTTTTGACTAAATGTTTTAACGTAGAGGGGGGAATCGAGACGAGGGTCGTGGTGTATGTGCGTGCGTGTGTGTGTGTGTGTCTGTCTGTGTGTGTGTGTAGAGCGATTCAGACTAAACTACTGGACCGATCTTTATGAAATTCGACATGAGAGTTCCTGGGTATGAAATCCCCATACGTTTTTTTCATTTTTTTGATAAATGTCTTTGATGACGTCATATCCGGCTTTTCGTGAAAGTTGAGGCGGCACTGTCACGCCCTCATTTTTCAACCAAATTGGTTGAAATTTTGGTCAAGTAATCTTCGACGAAGCCCGGACTTTGGTATTGCATTTCAGCTTGGTGGCTTAAAAATTAATTAATGACTTTGGTCATTAAAAATCTGAAAATTGTAAAAAAAAATAAAAATTTATAAAACGATCCAAATTTACGTTCATCTTATTCTCCATCATTTTCTGATTCCAAAAACATATAAATATGTTATATTTGGATTAAAAACAAGCTCTGAAAATTAAATATATAAAAATTTATATCAAAATTAAATTGTCGAAATCAATTTAAAAACACTTTCATCTTATTCCTTGTCGGTTCCTGATTCCAAAAACATATAGATATGATATGTTTGGATTAAAAACACGCTCAGAAAGTTAAAACAAAGAGAGGTACAGAAAAGCGTGCTATCCTTCTTAGCGCAACTACTATCCCGCTCTTCTTGTCAATTTCACTGCCTTTGCCATGAGCGGTGGACTGACGATGCTACGAGTATACGAAAAATGGCATTGCGTTCAGTTTCATTCTGTGAGTTCGACAGCTACTTGACTAAATGTTGTATTTTCGCCTTACGCGACTTGTATTTAATTTTTGCTGAATATCTATCAAAGCTATTTCACTCTAATTATGCCTAACGGTTAACCTAAGAGAGAAGGACTACCAAACACAAAATGAAACTTCT
>NW_027127694.1:0-2500 GCF_037325665.1 Littorina saxatilis | reverse complement strand
GAATCAGTGTCATGCTCTTTTTGCACTAGATTCAACACATACCAACATCGATCGACAAACTCGTATTCTTGACAGTCCTTTTCTGTTGTATTTATGTAAAGGCCCGTGAGCTAATAAATACAAAATAAAAAAAGAAGAAGAAGAAGGCAAGATCTTGTTTTCCATATAACACTGCAATCTGTCAATGTTACCAGGGTATTTTCGCCGAAAGTTTACTGCCTCCACTTAACATTTACAGAGAAAGGTTTGAGCGTTAAAGTCCCATTCCTTCGTAGAACAAGTTTGCATGATGATTCAAAGTTTTGTTTTTGAAATTTAAGACTGACTGTAGAAAATACTAACGTTTGCTACATGCTGATTTGAAGCAACCGACGTCGAATAAACGTGTTGTGCCAAGTGTGCACAGTTGAAAAATGGTTGTTGACGTGGGTGTCATTCGGTGACATTAATTCGGCCACACAAATCCAGTTGGGCACAGAAATCAGCCAGGCTGTCACAGCTGATTGTTTGTATTTGTCCAAGTGGAGGATGACCTTATGCCTCATGTAAAAGTCTGCAGCTAGATCTGTAATGAGTTACACGTGAATGCTAACATATTTCCGGTTTTTAATGACCAAACTCATTATTTAATTTTGAAGCTTCTAAGCTGAATGCTAACATATTTACGGTTTTTAATGACCAAACTCATTATTTAATGTTTAAGCTTCCAAGCTGAAAGCTAACATATTTACGGTTTTTAATGACCAAACTCATTATTCAATTTTTAAGCTTCCAAGCTGAATGCTAACATATTTCCGGTTTTTAATGACCAAACTCATTATTTAATTTTTAAGCTTCCAAGCTGAAAGCTAACATATTTACGGTTTTTAATGACCAAACTCATTATTTAATTTTTAAGCTTCCAAGCTGAATGCTAACATATTTCCGGTTTTTAATGACCAAACTCATTATTTAATGTCTAAGCTTCCAAGCTAAATGCTAACATATTTACGGTTTTTAATGACCAAACTCATTATTTAATTTTTAAGCTTCCAAGCTGAATGCTAACATATTTACGGTTTTTAATGACCAAACTCATTATTTAATTTTTCCGTCGCGATATGACCTTCGTGGTTGAAAACGACGTTAAACACCAAATAAAGAAAGAAAGATTTAATCTTTAAGCTTCCAAGCTGAAAGCTAACATATTTACGGTTTTTAATGACCAAACTCATTATTTAATTTTTAAGCTTCGAAGCTGAATGCTAACATATTTACGGTTTTTAATGACCAAACTAATTATTTAATTTTTAAGCTTCCAAGCTGAATGCTAACATATTTACGGTTTTTAATGACCAAACTCATTGTTTAATGTTTAAGCTTCCAAGCTGAAAGCTAACATATTTACGGGTTTTAATGACCAAACTCATTGTTTAATTTTCAAGCTTCCAAGCTGAATGCAATCCCAAAGTCAGGCCTTCGGCGAAGATTGGTTGACCAAAATCTGAATTTCTGATGTAAGCCCTACACACGCGCTAATGTCGTTATTTTTGTATCTAAATGCCCTCTTTACTTTCTCGGACACGCACTGCTGATTGTGGTGCCTGTGGTGTGTGGTTTGATAAGAAATGAACAAGTCGCGTAAGGCGAAAATACAATATTTAGTCAAGTAGCTGCCATTTTTCAGCAAGACCGTATACTCGTAGCATCGTCAGTCCACCGCTCATGGCAAAGGCAGTGAAATTGACAAGAAGAGCGGGGTAGTAGTTGCGCTAAGAAGGATAGCACGCTTTTCTGTACCTCTCTTTGTTTTAACTTTCTGAGCGTGTTTTTAATCCAAACATATCATATCTATATGTTTTTGGAATCAGGAACCGACAAGGAATAAGATGAAAGTGTTTTTAAATTGATTTGGACAATTTAATTTTGATAATAATTTTTATATATTTAATTTTCAGAGCTTGTTTTGAATCCGAATATAACATATTTATATGTTTTTGGAATCAGAAAATGATGGAGATTAAGATAAACGTAAATTTGGATCGTTTTATAAATTTTTATTTTTTTTTACAATTTTCCGATTTTTAATGACCAAAGTCATTAATTAATTTTTAAGCCACCAAGCTGAAATGCAATACCGAACCCCGGGCTTCGTCGAAGATTACTTGACCAAAATTTCAACCAATTTGGTTGAAAAATGAGGGCGTGACAGTGCCGCCTCAACTTTCACGAAAAGCCGGATATGACGTCATCAAAGACATTTATCAAAAAAATGAAAAAAACGTTCGGGCATTTCATACCCAGGAACTCTCATGTCAAATTTCGTAAAGATCGGTCCAGTAGTTTAGTCTGAATCGCTCTACACACACACACACACACACAGACAGACGCACATACACCATACCCTCGTTTCGATTCCCCCTCGATGTTAAAATATTTAGTCAAAACTTGACTAAATATAAAAAGTGTCAGCCGCACCTGCGTAAGATGAACAACAACTATCGTGGTGATCGATACACTT
>NW_027127692.1:0-7500 GCF_037325665.1 Littorina saxatilis | reverse complement strand
AAATACCGCTGCTCTGGGCTTGTTCGGGTTACATTATATCACCCTATGTTGCTATAATTCCGATAGACGCTTGGGTGAATTCGGGAGTTGTGATTGAATAGTCTCACACATCTCTATTTCGATCATGGGCCATATTTCCACGAGCGTTGCTCAAAGTCCTGTACATTTACAACCACATAGGCTACACGTACGATCTCGTGCTTTCGGTTCAACACGAACAGACGATCTTTCCACCGCGTACCGCTATCATCCACCGCGTATTGCTATCATCCACCGCGTACCGCTATCATCCAACCGAAGACATGCAATTCTTCTTACCTGCTTGTCAACGCTAAAGATGATTATAACTGTGCTAATTTCAGACGAAATATGACATAGTCATTTAATTTGTGCCCTTGTACACTGCAAAATCTCTGAACTGAACCAGTGTCTAGCGCAAGGGAGGTCACCGCATTGCCAAGTCTGTCAGTCAAAAGGGTATAGTTTTTGTATTGGGCGAAAAAAACACCACTTGACGTTGTGTTGGTTTCGAATGCCGCTGCGTTTTTCGGCCGCGAGAGGGCATAGATGTGTGTATTCGCTCTAACATCCGCGAAGAAATTCCGTCTGCTCTCGTCGGAAAACAGCTGCTTCGAAGCAAAAACTTACATTGTGCAATTAAAGTTTATAACCTTTACCTAGGTCAGAATAGCAAAATAATAAAGTTGTTAATTTTTGCAGTGTATCACCAATCATACCTGTCGTAATAAAGGCTATTTGGTTTTTGAGGACATTGAACTCCAATATTAGTTTTTCGGTTTAGTAATGTGATTGACTTTAATGTACTGATCATATAAAGCTTTTTTGTTTGTTTTTTGTGTATATGTACATTTTTTTAATGCTAATACCAATCAGAATGATCCATGCACAGTTTCTATAATTTTGGTAAAGTGGAATGTTTAATGCGTGTGTGTGTGCGTGTGTGTGTGTGTGTGTGTGTGTGTGTGTGTGTGTGTGTGTACATATATGTACATTATATAATTTCAATTATAAATTTCATGGTATTTTATTTCAATGTATTTACTTTTAGTATATATTTACTTTTATCTTACTGTTGGGAGGTTAAGTCCTGCAGTTCTTAATCTGTGTTCTCGTCTGAAGACAAATTTAGCTTAAATGAATATACCATCTCAGTTGTAAAGAGTGATGTGTGAGTGTGTATGTGTGTGCGATGTGTGTGTGCGTGCGTGTGTGTGTGTTTGTGTGTGTGTGTGTGTGTGAGTTTGTGTGTGTGTGTGTGTGTGTGTGTGTGTGAGTGTGTGTGTGTGCGTAAGTGTATGTGTGTGTGAGTTTGTGTGTGTGTGTGTGTGTGAGTTTGTGTGTGTGTGTGTGTGTGACATGTGTTTGTGTGTGTGTGTGTGTTTGTGTGTGTGTGTGTGTGTGTGTGAGTGTGTGTGTGTGCGTATGTGTATGTGTGTGTGAGTTTGTGTGTGTGTGTGTGTGTGTGTATGTGTGTGTGTGTGTGTGTGTGTGTGTGTGTGTATGTGTGTGCGCTTTCTGTGTGTACATAATCTGTCACTCCCACCTTTCCCTTCACTCGCCATCACCTAGCTGTACAACAGAATACCTCAAATCCGTTTTTCACAGTAAAGTGTACCGTAAGACCAACATGTTTGCATTTACTTTCCCAACATAGTGTAACGGCTATGGCCACGTGTGACTTCCACATTTTACCTAAGTGTTAGCCATAGCATTGAACTACAGATATTCAACGTACATGTGGGTGACCAGGACTACAAATATCAGAGGCAGACTAAACCCTGCCGTGAATCTCACTCTTGTTCTTCTTCTGCGTTCGTGGGATGAAACTCCCACGTACACTCGTGTTTTTGCACTAGTGGAATTTTACGTGTATGACCGTTTTTACCTCGCCATTTAGGCAGCCATACGCCGCTTTCGGAGGAAGCATGCTGGGTATTTTTGTGTTTTTATATTCCACCGAACTCTGACATGGATTACAGGGTCTTTTCCCTGCGCACTTGGTCTTGTGCTTGCGTGTACACACGAAGGGGGATAAGTCACTAGCAGGTCTGCACATAAGTTGACCTGGGAGATCGGAAAAATCTGCACACTTAACCCACCAGCCGGCCGTCGCCGGGATTCGAACCCTCGACCTTCCGATTAAGAGGCTGACACCCCGCCACAGCGCCCGTCAATCTCACTCTAGGAAAGGGAGAATCTGAACGTGTCACACTATGACGTGAAGTGCTGTGCTGTGCAACAAGGAAGTGAGTTACAAGGGTAAAGTGAAACATTATTTTGTCATCCGTGAACTAACATGTTTCGAAATAAAAAAACCAAGAAAGGTAGGTTGATGGAACGTTTGTTATTGACAAAACAATACATTCACAAATATATCGACCCAACGGTCTTTCAAGTGCACAGACAAACTAATAACGAAAACTTATCTGGCTGATTCGATTCAACGCTTTGCTTATGTTTGCATTAAATATTTTTGGTTAAAGTCAATCTAAGAGCAATTTTGTTTTTGGTCGTATACTATTACTCTACATACATTGAAAAAAAAACAAACCGAATTTTAACACAAACAGTTCTGTTTCATGAATGCAGTGGTTAAATGCCTTGGATAAGAAAATCCGTGTATTTGAAGGTAGCTCCTGCCCTTAAATTTATTTCACTATTAGTAAAAACTGGACTAAACGGAAAAAGTGGGCAGCTTCTCTCTCTCTCTCTATCTTGAGAATACAACGAGTTTGAAAACATAAACGTCTCCAAATATGCAAGGAGAATTTTGTGCGAGAACTAGGCCTCAGGTACGAAAATACAGGCGTTTATGCACAAATACATACATGAGCCAATGTCAAAAGGTGCTGTGGGTACGCTAGGTATTTTATAAGTTCTGTAACTATTTACTGAATGTACACTCAGATGGAACTTTTGGTTTTTCTGAGAGATTAATGAATAAAGATGATCGCAGAGAAAAACCAAAGACTAACTATAAACAGTTAAAATTCTGCTCCTCATTCATTACGCAAATTAGTGCTTTTTAGGGACGTATTTTGACAAGGTGTTTGAGTACTCTCGATAGTTTTAGAAAAAATGCTAATAAGCTTTTTTCTGGGCAGTTGGATTTAAACCAAATGATTGCATGAACCCCAATACATAGTTCTGTGTGTTTTTCTTCCCATTTGTCCGTTTTTTAAAGAAATTATTAAAGTTTGAAAATTGCGTGTCTAGCGTGACTCTTTGCGTCACAAAAACTCAAACTTTAAAAAAGCTTCCAAAAAATGTTGTTGTTCAACTAGATACACAAAAGAACCAGTTTTGAACAAAAACTGTCGGTGAAAAGGAAAAACAATGAAAATAACCACTATATTTTGAAGTTTGGTACCATTTCTGGCTAATTTAAGCTTTGTCGTCACAATGTCACACTAGACACTTTTTTTTTTATCAAATTTCCTTTTTTTTCCACAAAATTTTTAATTTCTTTTTTTTTTGTGCTAGCAGTCAGAAGCAAATCAAATGACTGCTTCATAATCACAGTTTTTGAAAAGAAGAAATAAAAAGGAATTGTCATTATTGTGTGACAGAACAATTTGTCGTCACAGGTCACACTAGACACACGACGTCATTTGTCCATCCAAACAAAATGTATGTAATTAAAACCATTGTTTTAGAAGATTGATTACGTGCTTTAATTATCGACAAATGCTTGTTCTTCATCACTCTCTTGAGATGACCAGGAAGAAATAATAATGGGCCAGAATTCCCAATCATCTAGGCCGTTTTCTGAACTTCGCGCACGGCGCGCTAGTGTTAAGACCGCGGCCCAAAAAACACAGTCCGGTGCCCAGCGATGCTCGGAATACAAGAAAAGGATGAAAAAAAAAACCGACCAGGAGTATGCTGCCTACCTGGATAGACAGAACGTATTGAGCAAGGCTTGGAGGGAACACCGGACCGACGAGCGGAGAGCATTGGATCGCGAGAAAGCAAGACATCGTAAACAGTTGAGCAGGTAATTTACAAATCTGTAGACTAAATCTTCTGTCAAGTCTCCATCTAATCCAGAGTCGAATTAAAAATTGAGTATGCGAATTTGATTACCTTTCAGTGTACAGACTGTAACGAGGACACTCACACACACACACACACACACACATACAGACACACACACATACACACACACACACACACAAACACACGCGCGCGCGCGCACGCACGCACGCATGCACGCACGCACACACGCATGCAAGCACTCACACACACAAGCAAGCACGCACACACACGCACGCACCGATGCACGCATGCATTCAAGCGCGCAAAATGTGTCAGATTTTGGTAGGTTTAGGAATGTGTTTATGTAAAATTCTTTTTAAAGAAATAAACCGGGAAAAAAAACTACCCAATGTTTTGCGCTAAAACCCGTCTCCGGGTTAATAATTTTCAGTTTAAACCGTTTGCTGCAGACCTGCTGTTTCATACCGAGATTATCATTGCATGGACAATTAAAGAACTACAAATATGAGGATACCGATACTCAACATTACAAATCATAATGTGCGGTGTGTGTGTGTGTGTGTGTGTGTGTGTGTGTGTGTGTGTGTGTGTGTGTGTGTGTGTGTGTGTGTGTGTGTGTGTGTGTGTGTGTGTGTGTGTGTCCCAGGGCTCGTGCGAAGAAAGAAAAAAAGAAAAACAGCTCTCCGCTAACTGCAGCAAAAAGGAAGAAAACGGCTATTAAAAACATAATTCGTAAAGCGGAGACACCTGCAGACAGGCAGAAGAAGAAAACCAAAGAAAATGCTAAGTTTCGGCAGTGCAAAAGAAGATCTTCCATGACAGATAAACAGAAGAGGGAATTGAACAAAATAAGAATGGACAGATACCACAGAAAACAAGAAAAAGACAATCTGACGAATCTCGCAAGACCAGTGAGCTTTTTGAAGTCAGTAAAAATGGCATTTAATGCCATTTCCAGGAAGCGGGACAAAGAGTCTCTTCAGAAACAAAATTTCATTAAAACGTTACTCAAGCGACAAGCAGTACATCAAGACAGTAACTGTTGTAGAACTCTCAAGCAACTGTACGTGCGTAAACGTCCGACAGACACAAAAGTGGAGAAATTCTACGACAGGGAATCAATCGATGTGCCTGGAAAGCGTACAGTGTCAAAAGTGTCAATGATCCAGAAGAAAGTTCTGACCAAGAAAGTGGAGGACTTGTTTGAAATGTTCAAATCTGAAAATCCGTTGTACAAAATATCTCTGACCCCTTTTGCACGGAGGCGCCCAAAACACATCCTGCTGTCTACCAGTCGGACTTTTCTGCAGTGCCTCTGTGAGACATGCACCAACCCAATGTTGAAAGTTGACAAGCTAAACCAGCACTTGTCTGCGATAACTTATTTAATCCGCTTTTATGGAATAACCAATATTTTGTTTATGATGGAAATGTACTGTATTTTGAAGATTGGACAAGAAAGGGTCTTGTTAGCGTATATGATGTTTTACATAGAAAAGAGTTTGTTTCCTATCAGTTCATTTGTGATGTTTTATGAAAATCCCCACAGAGAATTTTGAAATATAACATGGTTCGTGCTGTTGTTGTAAATGTTATTAATAAGATGATATCCCCTCTTATCGTGGTAAGAAAGTACACAACGCACAACAGTTTAGAAAAGAATTAGTAAGCATGAAACTTGTTGAACCGTGTGCAATTGGATTTTGGAGGAGGAAATTTAATTATGAAATTGACAAGAAAGATTGGCTGATGAGTTTTGAATCGGTTAAAGAGACAAGGCTACGAGTATTACAATGGAAATTACTTCACAATATTTACCCCACAAATATTATGTTATGTAAAATGAAAGTTGTGGAAGACAATATTTGTTCACACTGTAGTAATAGCATTGACTATATAGAACACTTTTTTTTCTTTGGCCCAGTGGTGCTTGAGTTTTGGAAACAAATTGAATTTTATATTTGGGTACAGTTGGATAAACAGATAAAGTTAACTGTGCATGAAATCATGTTTGGAGTTAAAAATCGAAAAATGCATGCAACTCTGTTGAAAGAATTAAACTGTATAATTTTGGTTGCTAAAATGTGCATAAGTATTTATAAGAAAACCAAGGCTTCAATGCCTCTTTTTGTTATCTTCGAAAGGCAACTGCAGATCAGAAATATTTATTTTTGATTAAAAAGTTCCAAGACAAATATTTAGTAAATTTTTTTTTAATAAAAACAATTGTAAATTTTTATGTTACCTCCACCATCATTACCCCCCTGACCCCCCCCCTTTTTTCACTCTCTCTCTTTCTCTCTATCTCTCCTTCTTCTCTCTCTCTCTCTCTCTCTCCTCTCTCTCTCTCTCTGTCTCTCTAAAGATGTCTTTATAATGAATTGTCAGAATGTATTCCAAATGAGTGTGGTCAATTATGTAGATGCCTTTCATTTGTTTCATGAATTTTAATACTATAGACTTTTTGAGTGGTAAATGTTGAAGGATGAAAGAAAATATATTGTGAGTGGACGGATGCATGTTATTCATTAAAAGCCCCACAATGATGTGCTTGGCAACAAATATAAAACAAGTCGCGTAAGGTGAAAATACAACATTTAGTCAAGTAGCTGACGAACTCACAGAATGAAACTGAACGCAATGCCATTTTTCAGCAAGACCGTATACTCGTAGCATCATCAGTCCACCGCTCATGGCAAAGGCAGTGAAATTGACAAGAAGAGCGGGGTAGTAGTTGCGCTAAGAAGGATAGCACGCTTTTCTGTACCTCTCTTCGTTTTAACTTTCTGAGCGTGTTTTCAATCCAAACATATCATATCTATATGTTTTTGGAATCAGGAACCGACAAGGAATAAGATAAAAGTGTTTTTAAATTGATTTCGACAATTTAATTTTGATAATAATTTTTATATTTTTAATTTTCAGAGCTTGTTTTTAATCCAAATATTTATATGTTTTTGGAATCAGAAAATGATGGAGAATAAGATAAACGTAAATTTGGATCGTTTTATAATTTTTATTTTTTTTTAACAATTTTCAGATTTTAATTTTTAAGCCACCAAGCTGAAACGCAATACCGAAGTCCGGGCTTCGTCGAAGATTACTTGACCAAAATTTCAACCAATTTGGTTGAAAAATGAGGGCGTGACAGTGCCGCCTCAACTTTCACGAAAAGCCGGATATGACGTCATCAAAGACATTTATCAAAAAAATGAAAAAAACGTTCGGGGATTTCATACCCAGGAACTCTCATGTCAAATTTCATAAAGATCGGTCCAGTAGTTTAGTCTGAATCGCTCTACACACACACACACACACACACGCACATACACCACGACCCTCGTCTCGATTCCCCCCTCTACGTTAAAACATTTAGTCAAAACTTGACTAAATGTAAAAAAGAAATAAAAAAAAAGACTCCAACATTACAAACCTTAAAGGCACAGTAAGCCTCCCGTAAACCATCACAGATACTGTCAG
>NW_027127691.1:55000-88164 GCF_037325665.1 Littorina saxatilis | reverse complement strand
GCCATATCTGAAAATAAAAATGTAGATACAAGTGTATCTTCAGGATGTTTAAAATGATAACATTCTAGTAAAAATCATCAGCATTAGGACGGTCCGTGCGTATTTCTATTTTCTGACATGGCAGACAATGAACATTTTAAAACAGTGCTTAGATATTACTGAATATGCATATTTTTCAGAGTACGATCACTTTTACCTCTTATGATGCCATTTTTCAACATGGGGGTATAGTAATGGTACGTTTTGCAGATATGTGTAGAAATGTCACGATCAATTGGTTTTTTATATATGATTGTAGGGATCCTGCTCGGCATTGTGATCTAATTTAAGCCTAAGAACACGTGACGTAATTACGCTATTTCCAGCCATATCGGAAAGGCACTTTACAATAAATCAAATGGAAACACATCATTACAATACGCGTGAACCTTCAAAATAAGTCATGTGATTGTAACTGATCGGGCAGATAACCCATTCAACTAACCAACCTTCGTTTATTTAAATCTTCTTATGTCATCATTTTCAGAAAGTCTGTCAGATTGATTTCTCACATTTTTGTTACACTTGTTTTAGAACATTCTGAAATTATTGCAGAACAAATCTTAGCAAAATGTCAGCAAAGTCGGTTTTCGGGGTCAATCGACGTCGAATGTTTTTAAGTGAAAAGTTTCAAGCAACATTTCCATTCAACGAATTCCTTTATTTAAAAAAAAATATTATAAACGTCAAATACAATAAAACTTTGTTTTGTTTAAATCAGAAAATGATAAGGAATAGACGTATGATAATTATGAGTCTTGTTCCAAAACAAATAAAGTCGCTATTTAACATTTTCTCCATTTGTAATCACATTTTCAA
Source organism: Littorina saxatilis (assembly GCF_037325665.1). Taxonomy (NCBI): domain Eukaryota; kingdom Metazoa; phylum Mollusca; class Gastropoda; order Littorinimorpha; family Littorinidae; genus Littorina; species Littorina saxatilis. The sequence continues at coordinate 87,306 of NW_027127691.1, read as the reverse complement.
TTCAAATCAACAACAACAACAAATATATATTCGAGCCCAGGAGGTAATCAGGAATACAATGATATCACTTTTGTTATTTATGTTTAATTATCAAAAAGTGACAAATGTGCAGTTTGATTGAACATTTCATGCACTAATTTTGAGGGTAACAAGCTGAAATGCAATCCCAAAGTCCGGACGTGAACAAAGGTTGTGTGACACAAATTCCAAGACAATAAATTGATGAAAAGCTGTAGCCGTGAGAGTGCACGCTGCCTCAACTGTTGCAAACGGACACATATGACGTCATCAAATAGCGCTGTCAAAAATCGGAGAATAACGACACAAAAAAATGTCTCCAAAAATGTGCATACCAACGTTGGGTACTTCTTGAAAAACACTTTGTACAAGCAGACAGACAGACAGACACCGTCGCGATATAACCTTGAACGGTTGAAAACGACGTTAAACACCAAATAAAGAACGAAACAGACAGACACACACACACACAGACAGACAGTCAGACACACACACACACACACACACACGCACATACACACACACACACACACACACACACACACACACACACACACACCTAGGGAGACACACCTCACCCTCCGCCCTCGTTAAACCATTCAGTCATTACTTACATCCACAAAGTGTCACGACTGTCAAGATAGCAGCAAGCACCATAATGTTCGATACAACCCAATTCAAATGTGAACCGCTGTGACAAAAACAAAACGCACAGACCGGTTTATAAACAATACAAAATGCCTCAACAAGAACCACAAGTGTATCATTAAACACAAGTTATAAACAAACATTACTCACTTAATACGCGCTGTAATACATGCTTCTCGAAAAGCCGATGTTACTTAGTAATAGGACATTCTGGGAAATTGTTCATAAAAAGTACTCCATAGTCGCAGAGACTATAGAGTATACAGAGACGCTTCATCCTTCTTTGCGCTGCGGTGCGAAAGTGAGACCGGCCAGCCAGCGCGCGGGAAAGGCTTTCCATAGAAAAGAGCCACTCCCTGCCGCACAAGGAAGTTCGCGTATAGCGGCTGCTGTCGGCTGTGTTTATATCACGTTTATATTAACATACTGTCTGTTCTGTCCGGCTGACAGTGCTGCAAAAAGTAACTGAACGAAAAAATATGTTTGTTTGTGAACATCCTTTTTAAATGACCATAAAAACACCGCAGAAAATGGTGTAGATTAAAATTAAATCAAATTTACCGTTAGGCGGCAATATTCGCTGCATCGCTGTAGTTATGCAAACATGATTCAAGTCAGTGTCTTTTTACGAACTAACCGTCGTTATTTTTGTGTGTTTTAGTCAAATACAAATACATACTGTATACATGGTCACTTAAGCCTGAGAAAATATGTCAGGAATAAATCGTTAACGAAATAGTTCCCGGTCAAATCGGTAACTAAGGCATTTAGTCAACTTGGCGTCGTCCCAGCACCTCTAAAGTGAAATGGGTAGTCAATTGCACGGTGCTAAGAAATTATCATGTAAGGAAAACTGTAAAATACAGCAACTTAAACAACATTATTGTGACCTAGCTGACTTTAGTTAAAGAATCTTGATCGATCGATGATTGTCTTATTTCTTATCGGTTGCTTCTTTCTTGTTCACTAGCTCTCTCTCTCTCTCTTTCTCTCTCTCTCTCTCTCTCTCTCTCTCTCTCTCTCTCTCTCTCTCTCTCTTTTTTTTTTTTTCCTGGTCATAGTTATAGTAAAATAGTTTAGTCCCTCTTTAGAGTGAGGGCCAGATGCAAAAAAGCATATCTATGCTTATTCTTGTCACCCTCGAAAAATAAAGATTCAGTGTCATTGTCATTGTCATTGTCTCTCTCTCTCTCTCTCTCTCTCTCTCTCTCTCTCTCTCTCTCTCTCTCTCTCTCTCTCTCTCTTTCTCTCTCTCTCTCTCTCTCTCTCTCTCTCTCTGAGTCAGTTACACACACACACACACACACACACGCACGCACGCACGCACACACACACACACGCACACACACACACACACACACACACACACACACACACACACACACACACACACACACACACACACACACACACACACACATGAATTGAGATGAATTAACGAGGTACGGACCGACTGGATGACACTTTGAACAGCATCGTCACAAGTATTCTAGTTTGAGAAGTTTTCGACTTTTGCGCTTGGACGAAGAATAGAATCAATTGTTCAGTTGTCCTTCAAAACAAAATTAAGCCTGATGTTAATTAAACAACTGCGCAATCACATTGTTGAGCTTGTGTAGGCCTACAGTGTGTGTTTTCTCTGTTCTGGTAGAATACGCGCAGTTCGACGCTACACTTTTTACTGATTTTCCGACATTTAACGAGAGAAAAAAAACAAAAAAACAATCCTCACTTGCTCTCTTCCTCAGGAAATTTGAACATCCTGAAGCCTTTGGCATGTGAGTTTGAGCAATTGATGGCCAAAGACCATGCCCCGCTGTGTTTTCTTTTTGGTGCGGCCATGGTTGTGCTGCACGATATCGCTACTGCTGTGGAAAGGGAAAGTAGGTTTTTACATGTTTCCGCGTGGTGGCGCCACGGGGCTTCCTGTTTCAATTTTCAGCGCCGAATGAAGCGTCTCTGTGTACTCTACAGTCTCTGATAGTCGTACATCAATTTGATTATTTCGAACTTGTATACACCACTCACAAGCTTTAAAAATACGAAAACCGAAAAAAAAGACAAAAAGTAAGATTTCAGAAAAGACCTTGAAAGATCAAATAAAGGGTTAAATACATTATTGGTTGCTTGTCATGCGATTCAAACACAGCCGACTGCATGTGCGGTTAGGCTGTCTGCCATGTGCGCTAACGGGGATCACTGTCTAATGAAACAAGAAAACACCTCGCGTGAAGCAATACTCACACAATCAAATTAACCGACTGCATTCCTTTACTTTACCCGAGGCCATGCGCCAAGAAAGTGCTACACTTGTACACGAACTAAGCGTGCGAAAAATGACAAGCCAGTATAGCGAAATTGCTCTTCACAGAAAATCCCGTGCATAAAGTGACACGCCAGTGAAGCGTAGTAGCAGCGTATCAGGAATTGATAAAACAAGAGGCGAAGCCATCAAGGCTCACGTAAGAAATCGACAAACAGTAACACAAACTCAATCACTCCGTCACACATACACACACACACACACACACACCTACACACACACACACACACACGCACACACACACACACACACACACACACACACACACACACACAGAGAAAGAGCATAGGTGAAACTGTGCAAGAAAGCGAGACACTAGATCTAGATCTGTTAATACACATCTAGGATGTAGCCTACTTACAGGACACGACTGCCAACTAGTCTCGGCGCGCTCAAAATAATAATGACCGAGACTTTCAGTACTTCCTTCGCGTGACGTCTAACCCTCTTACGTCATAATGTGACGTCAATGTAATGTGACGTCTTCAAATGTTAGAGTTTCTACCACAGACATACACACGCACATACGCACGCACGCACGCACGCACAGACAGACAAAGTTACGATCGCATAGGCTACACTTACGTGAGCCAAAAATCAGTTGAACTCATTTTTGGATCCATTGGTAAATGTTCATTTTAATTCGAATTTTTAGATCTTAAATGACCAAAACAATCAATTATTAAGCTTTGTCGCCGAATGCATTATCATAGTCCGGGCTTCGTCGAAGATTGCTTGACTAAAATGTCGATAATTTGTTCGAAAAATATGTTCTACACATTCACCGCCGCCTTTGTCTCGATTTCCAGTGTACGTTAAAACATTTTGTCAAAACTTAACTAGAATTAATGTAAAAAGAGAAAACATGAGGGTCTGTTATCCACTTGTCGGTTCTAGAGCCCTTCCCTTCGTGGGAAACTTTCGTATTTGTCCCTGCCTGTTGAGTTGGAACATGTTAAGGTGTTTTTGTATGGTTGGATGACGGGCGCAGTGGCGTGGTGGTAAGACGTCGGCTTCCTAATCGGGAGGTTGTGAGTGTGAATCCCGGTCGCTGTCGCCTGGTGGGTTAAGAGTGGAGATTTTTCCGATCTCCCAGGTCAACTTATGTGCAGACCTGCTAGTGACTAAACCCCCTTCGTGTGTACACGCAAGCACAAGACCAAGTGCGCACGGAAAAGATCCTGTAATCCATGTCGGAGTTCGGTGGGTTATGGAAACACGAAAATACCCAGCATGCCTACTCAACGAAAGCGGAGTGAGCTGACTATGCTCTCAGAGTATAGTGTGGGGAACCCAAATGGGTGAACGAGCTCACACGTAACCACACAATTCTGGAACGCTGAAGAAGAAGAAGAAGAAGAAGAAGAAGTATGGTTCAATATGTAAAGATTTTCAATCGGTTAAACAAAAAAAAGCGTTCACAGAGACTAGGATGGGTGCCGATAGCTTGTAAGATGATACACTTGTGCAGGAACTATGTATCCGTTTCGAGGAAGATTGATTGTGTGTATGATTGTGTCTTTGGTCCGCAAATTGCTGCAATACAGTGACGGACGTCCGCAAATTGCTGCACCCCCCTAAAAACGGATTTGCAAGCTGTCCTAGATCCTCACATATCAAAACAGTGGAGCCGAATTCTGCATTAGGAGCTCGCTTGCCTGGTTTACGGATGTTGTCAAAACACTCTCGCCTGCTCCCTTCGCAAGCAGCGTTTAACAGCTCCGCCTGTCACTGATCCGCAAGAGATACGGCGAAGCGGAAACAGAGACTATAGAGTATACGTCATCCTTCTTTGCGCTGCGGTGCGAAACTGAGACCGGCCAGCGCAGCGCGGGAAAAGAGCCACTCCCTGCCGCACAAGGTACACACCGTATAGAGTAGGCTAGGGCAAAATCGGTCAAGATTCACTTCCGGGAGCACGCACGGGCAGACGCTTGGTAAGTTTTTTCCTGTTTTCTCAAAGTAAACCCCGTTTTACACCCTGTGCTGCACCCGAGCGTTTGTAGACAGATGTCAGGTAACGTCTGCTATAATTTTATGATGGCTGATGCTGTATTTGTGGCAAAAACTTGCAATGAAACCGTCAGTCGGGAGCTAAAGTCCGGATGCGGACCAGATTTGGATGGCTATGGTCAAGATTGTTTACTTTTTAGGACCATTTTCGTCTGTTTTCTCGTTATATTTTGCACTCTGGCATATTCACGCATTAAACCCAACACTCTTCTCGCTTTTTGCATCAATAGAAAATCTATGTCTGCTTTAGATCTCCGTACTTGGGCATCAGCATTCACTTTATTCATTGCACTATGTATTGAAGGCTACAGTCCATCTCATTTCAGCCCAGAACAGCTAAAGGGCTAAAGTCCAGAACAAAAAGAGAAAGACGTCTTTGTGTTTGATTTATGCATGCTATAAGCCCAGTTTGATTGATGTGCAATGTATGACATACTCTTGAGAAAACACAGCAATGTCTTTGCATTGTAGGAATACTACCAGAGACTATAGAGTATACAGAGACGCGTCATCCTTCTTTGCGCTGCGGTGCAAAACTGAGACCGGCCAGCCCAGCGCGGGAAAAGAGCCACACCCTGCCGCACAAGGTAGCTCGCGTATAGCGGCTGCTCTCGGCTGTGTTTATATCACGTTTATATCAACATACTGTCTGTTCTGTCCGGCTGACAGTGCTGCAAAAAGTAACTGGATGAAAAAATATGTTTGTTTGTGAACATCCTTTTTAAATGACCATAAAAACACCGCAGAAAATGGTATAAATTAAAATTAAATCAAATTTTCTTAGGCAATATTCGCTGCATCGCTGTAGTTATGCAAACATGATTCAAGTCAGTATCTTTTCACGAACTAACCGTCGTTATTTTTGTGTGTTTTAATCAAATACAAATACATACTGAATACATGGTTAGTTAAGCCTGAGAAAATATGTCAGGAATAAATCGTTTAACGAAATAGTTCCCGGTTAAATCGGTAACTAAGGCATTTAGTCAATTTGGTGTCGTCCCAGCACATCGAAACTGAAATGGGTTGTCAATTACACGGAGCTAAGAAGTTATCATGTTAGGAAAACTGTAAAATACAGCAACTTAAACCAGATTCTTGTGACAAGCTGACTTTAAAGAATCTTGATCGATTGATGATTTTCTTATTTCTTTTCAGTTGCTTCTTTCTCAGTTGCTCAGAAAGCTCTCTCACTCTCTCTCTCTCTCTCTCTCTCTCTCTCTCTCTCTCTCTCTCTCTCTCTCTCTCTCTCTCTCTCTCTCTCTTATTATGGCAAGATTCCGAGGTGGAATAACAGAACTATTTGTGCACGTTAATCGATATAAGAGATACGATGCGGATATGTTGTTATGCCCATTGTGCAGGGAAAGTAAGGAAGATGAGTTTTATTTTGTGCTTTGTTGCCCCGCACTTCGTGATTTGCGATGCCAGTTTATTCCTGCTAAGTTTTATAGAAACCCAAGTTTACACAAGTTTTCTATGCTTATGGCATCTGTGAATGAAGGTATTGTTCGAAAGTTGTCAGCTTATGTGTACAAAGCATTTCGGCTACGTAGTGTTGTTATGTCTTAGTTCATGTAAGCCTACGGTATATTTTATTTGAAATGTAATGTCTTAGTTCGTGTATGATTTATTTCATTTGATTTGTGTGCAAATGTCATTATGTCATTGTTTATATGTTCACCCCCGTCATAAGGGGCTATGGCCTAAATGAGTAAACAATCCAATCCAATCCAATCTCTCTCTCTCTCTCTCTCTCTCTCTCTCTCTCTCTCTCTCTCTCTCTCTCTCTCTCTCTCTCTCTCTCTCTCTCTCTCTCTCTGTCTACCCTCTTTGACCTTTACTCATTCAAAATGGTGTACAAGAACAACAACAATAGCCATCATCATCATCATCATCATCATCATCATCATTATCATCATCGTCATCAGCATCATCATAATCATCACTCATCAAAACGTTTACAATCAAAATATAAATCATGATAATACTAACGTTTGAAGCTGCAAGCTGTTATCCTAACTTTATAACCCCGCGACGGCCGTGTCAATCAAACGAGATTGTTATGTCTACCCTAATCGATCACCGACCGTATTTGCCACTATCAGTTCCAGACTTGGCATGCCAAAATGAGATAAAGTAGAGGAGAAATAAATCTTATACATCACGGGGGATAACCGGTCAAAGGCCGAACAGAAGCCGAAGGCCGCTCATGACACGTGTGAAGGCAAGTTTTGTCTGTTTTCTAGGTATTGTTTGATTTATGTGGGGATTTAAGGTAAGCTACTGATTCAGCGATGACTAAATTTGTTTCTCGATGCATAAAAAGTCAGGGAGCGATTGATATTTGCCCGTAAATAGCCTTCAAAGCTGAAAATGTCCGCGATCGAGCACCGGAAATGGCTGTTCGATGGGTTTTGCAAGTAGAAATGTGCTTTATTTCACCAAATCAGCTCGTATTTGGTGTGGGTACGGGATTCTAGAGGACGAAGGAGTCATAAGAGGTGCAAAGAAGTGCTATTTGGGAGTAGAATAAATCTTCCGAGACAGTAGACAAGAGAAGGTCATATTTGAGAGATGCGCGTAGGCCGATTGTCTTTCCGACAAGCGAATGATACGGCAGATTTGACCAGAAACATAGTCTCTAGTTTTTATGAATGAGTTTTTTTTTAATTAAAACAATCACGAGAACTCTCTCGCGTAGCCTAATGGCTGTTCGATGGGTTTCGCAAGTAGAAATGTGCTTTATTTCACCAAATCAGCTCGTATTTGACATCGGTTTGGTATATATATTTATTTTCTAATCCTACTGCGAACTGGATAGCAGACGCGGCACGACTGTGAACCCATTTTTTACTTCAAAGTGTGGGGGGAATCTTCCCACACTTTGAAGTAAACTCAGTAACTTACTTCAAAGCGTGGGACTTTTGCATCGCCTGTTTGAGCCTGATGATTTTGTCCAAAAAAATGGCAAAGTCTTTTGGATGAGTGAACAGAGAAAGTGAGCGAGCCAAGAAACATAGTGATGTTTGTTATCAGGCTTTAAGCAATGTCTCATTGTTGAGTGTGACGAAAACTCGTGGTGACGATTTTAAAACATGTTGGGTCACGCATGGTCCAATCTTACATGGTCCAATTTTACATGGTACAACCTTAAATAACATGTTCTGTTGCACAACCTCCAAAGACTGCAAAGAAACAACTGCCCATAAAGTGATAAAATATCAGTATCACGTGTGCTGACTGACCCTACTTTTTTCCATCTCAATTTTTTTAGGGGTGTAGGATCCGGTCCGGTCCCCCCTCTGAAGTAGTCCCCCGGGGGACCAATTCGTGGCAAAAACTGCTCTTTTATGGTCCCCCCTTAGACATCCTGCCTCGTTTTTCTTAGGCATTCAAGCCATTTTCAATCTATATTTTTGTCCGGTATTATGTAGTGCACAGACAGCAATCTCTTTGTTTGACTATATTTTGCAGAAAATAAAAATAGATCTGATTTATAATGCCGTTCAAAAGAAAAATCACATGAAATAAAATGAATACTGATAAGAAGAAATGAAACCAGTCTCTGATTCTTTCCTTTCTTTTCTCTGAAATTGCTGGTAACATTACTAACATTGTAACAAGAAAAACGAGGCTGGATGTCTAAGGGGGGACCATTATTGAGCAGTTTTTGCCACGAAGTAGTCCCCCGGGGGACTACTTCAGAGGGGGGACCGGACCGGATCCTACAGGGGGATTACTCACAGACTGGCTACTCTGTCAGTCTCTGTCTCATATATGCACCACAGGAGCTTGTATTCAACCGCCGGTCGATCATTATTTACTTCTGCATGCTTACCCTTACTACGATGATCGACCGGCGTTTTGATACAAGCTCCTGTGCAGTGCACAGACACACACGCACCGTAGTTGCAAAAAACACACACACTGACACTGTGTCCGTGTTCAAACAAAAACAGGAAAACTGGACACATTCGGCCGCTTGATTGATCCTTCATTCGCACTACACACCAGCAGAAACACATACAACACGGCAGCAAAATGTGTCCAGGTCTTTCCAAAGTATACATAATCTGTATCTGTAGGTTACGTCGCTAGCATCCTGAACGGTAAAACACTCTGTTGAATCCAGCTTTCCGTCTGCTTGCTGATGAAAACTTTGCATTTCGTGCGCCGAGCGTGTCTTTCTCGTGATTCTGTGTCGTTCAGAGTCAGTCAGCTGCTTTTTGAACCACATGGAGTCGATTTCTTACTGAAACTTGCGGGCTTGTCCCACTGAGCGACTATCCCATCCGCCATTGTTTTGAGTCATCATGCTAACGGCACGCGCTCGCGACGAAAACCAGTCTATGACGGCCAATTTTAATCTTCAAATGGTGGAGAGCAGACGTCAAAAAACTCATTTTGATTTAATCATTTAGCATACTTGTGGTGCTTTATTGAGCAAACCGGGCCAGGTGCGTCTTAATTAAGGTACACTAGATTCCCCAAAATCTTCAAATCGGCCGAATTCGACAAAAAACTCTCCAAAATGGCGGCGCGGACACTATATCTTTAAACACCAATTAAAGAAAGAATCAATTGATTGCTCAAACGCACATGCCAAAGGCTTCAGGATGTTCAAATTTCCCAAGGAAGAGAGCAGGTGAGGATTGTTTCTTCAATTCAGTTTTCTCTCGTTAAATGTTGGAAAATCAGTAAAAGTTGTAGCGTCGAACTGCGTGTAGATCTATTCTACCGGAACAGTGAAAACACACACTGTATACACACTACAGCCTCAAACCAGTCCAGAGGGTAGAGAGAGAGAGAGAGAGAGAGAGAGAGAGAGAGAGAGAGAGAGAGAGAGAGAGAGAGAGCCTGAGAGAGAGAGCCTGAGAGAGAGAGAAAGAGAGAGAGAGAGAGAGAGAGAGAGAGAGAGAGAGAGAGAGGGATTGGATTGGATTGTTTACTCATTTAGGCCGTAGCCCCTTATGACGGGGGTGAACATATAATACAATGACATAATGACATTTGCACACACATCAAATGAAATAAATCATACACGAACTACTAAGACATTACATTTCAAATAAAATATACCGTAGGCTTACATGAACTAAGACATAACAACACTACGTAGCCGAAATGCTTTGTACACATAAGCTGACAACTTTCGAACAATACCTTCATTCACAGATGCCATAAGCATAGAAAACTTGTGTAAACTTGGGTTTCTATAAAACTTAGCAGGAATAAACTGGCATCGCAAATCACGAAGTGCGGGGCAACAAAGCACAAAATAAAACTCATCTTCCTTACTTTCCCTGCACAATGGGCATAACAACATATCCGCATCGTATCTCTTATATCGATTAACGTGCACAAATAGTTCTGTTATTCCACCTCGGAATCTTGGCATAACAAGAAATTCCTCCGAGATAGGAAAAACACCCCCGTCCTTACCATTCTCACTGCCACCAACTGAGAAGGCACTGCTAACAAGTGTGGTTAAAATAAGTTGATTGAGTGGACAAAGAGACAGGCGGAGAAAAAGACAAATCAATATAACTCTTTCTGTAACACCTACTGACCGCATTTTTTGCAAAAACCGTCTCATCTATATAATATAAAACATGCTCAGCACGTGTGGATTAAATAGAGCCGAATACCCGGCTTGAGTGGCGCACTGTACGCCGGCTTCGAACCATGGACCCGTCAAGCTTAGGTCCCTTCCAGACTCGTGGAATGCATGGGAACAGCACGAACATGATTCAGGGGCCATAATGCCATTCCTGATCATATCATGTCGAGTCCCATACTTGTCGACGACGCCCTAGGTACCACATCACAAACAGAACTGTGCAATACACAGGTGTTTTCTACAGACACACTCAAACACACACACACACACACAGAGAAGCCATATATATATATATATATCTATTGTATAAATATATAGAGATAGATGAGAGTGTATTTTTCGCGTGGCTATAAATTGATTCGACCTTTGCACTTTTACAGTGAGGACAACTTACGGGTCCAAGGAAAGCGTTCTGGACACTGCGATGACCTTCTAAAAATAATAAGAGAACGCCGGGAATATCCGAAGATGCCTCTCATATCGTAGTGCACCATTCGAAGGAAGGGAGGTAAACGCTGAAAACATGGAGAAGATAAGGAAGAGTTATGCGTAGTTGATCCCTCCAAAAAACCAAAATCCACCAATAACTCCCTAACCGTGTGTTTGACTGGTCCCAATTTTTGTAAGGACCGTCTCAGGAATGTATCGAACCTGTTCACCAAGTTTGGTGACGATCGGTCCGTTCATTCTTGAACTGTAGTTGATCCCCCCAAAAAACCAAAATCCACCAAAAACTCCCTAACCGTGTGTTTGACTGGTCCCAATTTTTGTAAGGACCGTCTCAGGAATGTATCGAACCTGTTCACCAAGTTTGGTGACGATCGGTCCGTTCATTCTTGAACTGTAGTTGATCCCCCCAAAAAACCAAAATCCACCAATAACTCCCTAACCGTGTGTTTGACTGGTCCCAATTTTTGTAAGGACCGTCTCAGGAATGTATCGAACCTGTTCACCAAGTTTGGTGACGATCGGTCCGTTCATTCTTGAGATCTACTTGCGAACACAAACAAACACACAAACATACAAACAAACACACAAACAAACAAACAAACAAACACATCGACCGAAACCTATACACACCCCTATACCGGGGGTGTAAAAACACTAAAAACCCAACAAAAAATTCACTGAGAGTGAATGAACACACATCCTAAAAACCACAAAGTGAATAGTCAGTCAGTCAGTCATTGATACTGATCCAATCCATAGGAAATGGCGTAACCAAACACTGGTCGTTTCACATGCTCCCTTATATCACTAAAATCAGACCTCTTCAACTTCCGAAGACGCTCTCTCATCTCCATCTTCTTTTCACATGGCTATCCAGATACTCCAGTGACCAGAGTATTAAATAAACATTATAGTTGTCTTTCAGCATTCCCTAGAATGACAATGTCACTACAGGGTGCAGAACTGTGTACATCATTTAAAAAACACACACACACACACACACACAAAACACACAACATATGTTGACGACACTGATCCAAATGTTGGAGGATGGGCGTTAACTAGGTTTTTGCAGGCGCTGAAAAGGTAGTTTATGGTACATAAACAAAGCAAAAAACAATGTGCTTTGAGAGATAAAACATACACAAATTCAGAACGATGCTAAATACAGAGTATGGTTACACCAACCCCCAACGAAATGTACTTCATATAACACCACAATGTACTTCAATACAGGCGACTAGGAGTAGGACGAAAGTCAATGTACTGGCCAGTTGGATCTAAATTGTCATTCCTATGACCCATACACAGCAACTGCACATGGCGACTCTTACACCTTCACCCAAATAGCCAAATATGTATGTCCACAATGTAAGCTGTGTGAATGTTGCGTATCGTTTTGTTTTATTGATATTTCCATCCTCTTCTTCTTCCAGGGCGAGGGCACCTCCAATCTCTTCTCTGTGTGTGGGCCAGTGGGAGCCTGCTGTCATCAAGCACCAGTGCCTTGAAGTCCTGGAGCATACACAGAAAACCACCCATCACTAAAGACGCTTGATTCAGAATCAAACTTCAAATAATAAACATGAACCAAATGCAAGAAAAAGTGTGAAAATAAAAAGTAAAAGAATAGTATTTGTAATCTATTCATCTATGTAATGGGGTGCAGGTGTGAGTAAAAGGTGTGTGTGTGTGGTGGGGGGGATACTTGTAGGCATAGGCTTTCCAGATTGTTGGCATTCTGAGACACTGACAAGTGGCACTGTGTAAAAATGTGTTCCAGTACTAATGATGAGCAAAAGTGCCAGTTACACATCTTTAGGTACTTGGAATGAATGCCCAGTTTACCCATGCATTTAACACTAAAACCTAAGTTTGCCACCCCCCCCCCCCCCCCCGCCTTTTTTTCTAAACATTTGTCTTTTAAGACATTACTTTCTCAGATTTCTGTTTATAACCTCCATTCTAACACATATTGCTTTTTACATTTAGTCAAGTTTTGATCTTTAATTGAGTTTGTAATATCTTAAAAGAAGGGCTCCACTGTATCTCTAATTTTTTTCTGCACAAGTGGTATTGAAGCAGCAGTAGTCAAGTGCTAAACCGCATAAAGGCCTGTTTGGTATACTATTCGATTCTGATGTTTCAAGCAGAACTGCTGTGTGACATGTGGTTGGAAAATGTGTCTCAGGGATTGTCTTGATTTTTAAACAATTGAACAGGAAGGCAGACATGAATTTGAACTGCAAGGCATACACGATTCTAAAACCTAAACATCATAATCATGACTTCCTACATTTTTAGCATGATCATGGAATCTGCTCGCCAATGTGTCATATATATATTATAAAGATCAGTATGGAGGCAGAAATAATCAATCTGAAAAATATCCTTCATTTACAAAGAGCAAATGGGTGTAGTTAAACAGTAAACAAGATATCAAATAACCAAAGGGAAGTAATCGCTCTTAATGCATACGACATGTGTAATAGAGTAAGCGAGAGTTGTACGGAACCTTTTCTCCTGGCACCTGAGAGAATAACAAGCATTGAAATGAACAAGCGACTTTCATCCTCAAAAAAGGATGATCACCGCAAGCTCATATCATGTGGCCATTTCTGCGAAAAGGGACCTTGTTGAGCTAAGCCTCTGATTGGAGAAACGCGGGGTCAAAGTTAGAGCAAAATGTAAACAAACTTTGCTGTGCTGACTGATGCCCACTTCAAGTTGAATTTCTAAAATGTTCAATGAATTATCAGCGATAGTACAATGAACAGCAATTTAAAGTAATGGAAAATAGTCTTGGGATCAACATTACAAACTTCTACAAATGTTTATGTTCATTCCTCCTCAGGAAAAACACATCGAACCGATGACAAGTTGACTGCGATGATGCCGAAAATGCCGACAGAGTGTTTTGTTGTGCTTCCAGAAAAAAATTTTCGTCGCTAGTTTTGGTCAAGTTAAAAACAACTTACCTATTTATTTTTTAATGTTTGACAGTAAGCTTAATATAAACTTTCATCTGGAAGCACATTCAGCAAAGTGATGTAGCCAAATCATCACACAGCTACATTTCACTAGACAGATCTATACGCATAGTTCAGGTAGATCTGACTTTCACGCGACCGTAGCACTGTACGAAAAAGCAGACGACAAATGCAGTTGCCCGATGAAGAACAGTTACTCCCCGTTTACATCTTTAGTTGCTTCCCTTGCTAAAGTTACTGATATTTAGATCAGTGGTTACTGACTGGGGCATTCTGTTCTTTGCAGCTGTGAATTCTGATAGTGGAAGGGCAAGTCAGTCTTCTCAGTTGAACACGGAATGTTCTGCTGACAGAAGTCACTTTGGGATAAGACAACGATTTTGTTGACGAGGTCAATGCTGTTAATTCAGAATAATTTTGTTGCACTTCGCCCGGACATTATTTTGTGACTCCGAAGTCGAAGCAGATCTACTTTGATCACGATGGTGTTGTAAAGGTTCATGATGACAACGCACACTACTAATCGGTTAACGGCACAGTAAGCCTCCCGTAAACCATCACAGATACGGTCAGGCTTTTACACACAGTACAAACACCCTTTCATTTAAACACTCACCGATTGAGAACATCCTAGGTGCCCTCCGTAAAGAGCGAACAATTTTCAAAGAATTTATTTTTGCGTGATTTATCTTATCCCTGAGCCATCGTGAACCCGTGTAATCCAGGTTCCCTTTTTCACAATGTAGTCGTCAGTTAGTTATTTGAATGCGACTATTTACAACAGCACGTTTTTATGCACGAAACAAACGGCTGTGGTTCACAAGAACTCTAGCGATGGCTTTTGACTGTTGAGAGGAACGGCGATATGCACTGATAAACCGGCGTCGTCTGCTACGACCCTTGCGTGACCCTGCTTCCGGGCTTTTCTTTTTTCAAACTTTCACAACTTCGAATTGTACTGATCTTGTCTTGATGAAAAAAGAATTCTTTTATGATTAAAGAATGTTTGTGTAACAAGCTGTCAATTTATTATTTAGATTTTAAAAGTTAGGTTTAGCGCAAAAACGCACCACGGTCCAAAAACATTTTGATAATCATCGATTCACGGCTATCGCCAATTTACATCGATAGAATGAGACCCGAAGGGAAGTAACTCATGTTTGACCTGAGTTCAGGATGGGTCCAAAAAGTGTTCAAGACAATCTGCAAAATTAATTCTTTAAAAATTGCTCGCTCTTTACGTAGGGCACCTAGGATGTTCCCGTTTGGTGAGCGTTCAAATGGAAGGGTGTTTGTACTGTGTGTAAAAGCCTGACAGTATCTGTGATGGTTTAGGGGAGGCTTACTGTCCGGGCGTGAATTCCGGTATTCATACGTGACAGCCGTCCAGCACCAAAACGAGGCGCCATTGCTGTTGAGGCCAAGTCCACGAAAATAAATTCTTTGAAAATTTCTCACGCTCGACAGAAAGCAGCCAGGATGTTCCCGTTCGGTGAGCGTTCAAATGGAAGTATGCTTGTACTATATGTAGACGCTCGGGGAGCTCTGTGATGGTTTACGGGAGGCTTACTGTGCCTTTAAAGAGTTCTCCAAAAGCATAGGCCTATTGCGAAGCAAGGTCTTCCTCTTCCTGATCGTTTGAATGCCCGGACATCGTAAATGAGAACCTGTTGCTCTTACCGTTTGCTGTCTCCACTTAGATCTATGACAGGCTACAATTTCAGGTAAGTTACCATATAGACTGCAGTGTGTGTTTTGTGTGTGTGTGTGCGCGCGCGCGCAGCTTGTGTGTGTGTGTTGTGTGAGGGTTTCTGTATGTGTGTGTGTGTATGTGTGTGTGTGTGTGTGTGTGTGTGTGAGAGAGAGAGAGAGAGAGAGAGAGAGAGAGAGAGAGAGAGAGAAAGAGGGGTAGATAGAGGAAGAGAGATGATAATGACAATGATGATTTTGATGATGATGATGATGATGATGATGATGATGATGGTGGTATTGGTATGTGTGTACGTGTAGTATGTTTTTAAACTCCTCTTTTTTTTTATTTAACCAATGTTACTCTCTTTCTCTCAGTTTGCTGGCGTGGAACAGCAAACAAGTCCAGCAATTCACCGGACAGTGCAACAACAAAAGACAGAAGTGCCTGGCCACAAAGCAGGTCTTCGACAGAATGGGGCAACAGCAATGTCGAGCCGGTTCCAGTTCCAAGGAAATCAGCATGGTTTGGGACTTTGCTCAGTAGGTAAAGACATATTAATACTTTACAATTTGTCAGTACTTTAAAAAAAGGGGGGAGCAATACAGTTATATTTGTGTTTATGTGCTGTTTTCTCCAACAAAGAAGCACACACACAGACACACACACACACACAGACAGACACAGACAGACACACACACACACACACACACACACACACACACACACACACACACACACACACACACACACACACACACACTACATTTTCGATAATGTCACCATACCATACCAGCTTAGAAATGGCAAGTGGACAGGTACCCAAAACCAGACTTGAGCTGTGCAAATAGTGGTTAGTAAATAATATGTTGATCAACTCTGTGGTTGCCTTTGTTTCAGAGAAGCAAATCGTCTACCTTGCGAATGAGGCAGGGGTACAGAGGAGGGTAGCAACTTCAGTCTTCGGCATGGTGCATCAATACTTAGGCATGCAGTTTTGTGTGTGAATGAACAGCACAAATCCATTTTGAAAATGTCTTGATCGTCGGCCACATCAAGTTCGACCCTGATTGGCATTTCAGTTTGTTGAAAGTAAAGGGAGACGTTCGATAGCAGAGTGCACGGATGACATTTTCAATTCAGTGAAGTGATGGACAGACTGACAGACCCACGTGTGCAAGGACACACAGCACCATATGTTACTTTCTGCAACTGGAAGCTGTATTTACCAAGGAAACTGAACAATTAATCCTTGTTATGAAATTTAGAAGTACCACAACTTCAAGTCGACAAGTGTGTGTGTATTGTTTTCAGCAGACAGCCTCAAATAGTTTGTGTTTGTATGTGCGTGGGTGAAGAAAGAATAGAACATGGCGGGGGGAGAGGTAGTATGAAAGAAGAAGAAATATTCGAGAAAAAAACAACATATGGCTGATTGTTTTTACATTTAGTCAAGTTTTGATTAAATGTTTTAACATAGAGGGGGAATCGAGACGAGGGTCGTGGTGTATGTGTGTGTGTGTCTGTGCGTGTGTGTGTGTAGAGCGATTCACACGAAATGAAATTTTACATGAGATGAAATTTTACATGAGAGTTCCTGGGTATAAAATCCCCAGATTTTTGATTTTTGATTTCGATAAATGTCTTTGATGACGTCATATCCGGCTTTTTGTAAAAGTTGAGGCGGCACTGTCACACCTTCATTTTTCAATCAAATTGATTGAAATTTTGGCCAAGCAATCTTCGACAAAGGCCGGACTTCAGTATTGCATTTCAGCATGGAGGCTTACAAATTAATTAATGACTTTGGTCATTAAAAATCTGAAAATTGTAATTAAAATTATTTTTTTATAAAACGATTTAAATTTACTTTTATTTTATTTTTCATCAAGTTCTGATTCCTAAAACATATAAATATGTTATATTCGTATTAAAAACAAGCTCTGAAAATTAAAAATATAAAAATTATGATTAAAATTAAGTTTACGAAATCGTTTTAAAAACAATTTCATCTTATTCCTTGTCGGTTCCTGATTCCAAAAACATATAGATATGATATGTTTGGATTAAAAACACGCTCAGAAAGTTAAAACGAAGAGAGGTACAGTAAAGTGTGCTATGCAGCACAGCGCAACCGCTACCGCGCTGAACAGGCTCGTCACTTTCACTGCCTTTTGCACTAGCGGCGGACTACGGTGATTGTGAAAAAATGCAGTGCGTTCAGTTTCATTCTGTGAGTTCCACAGCTTGACTAAATGTAGTAATTTCGCCTTACGCGACTTGTTTCTTCTGCATGGGAATGATAGAAAAAGACGAACAAGTAAAAATTAGGGTAACGTTACAAAAAGGGCAATAACTCTGGAATGAAACATCATTTTGACCTAAAACCATACCAGTAATAACGGCAGATGATTCAACTTGCTATTTCCCGGCAAAAATTTGTTTTTAAAAGTTTGGCCATTTTAAGTAATTTTGAGGGTATCTCCAAAAAAGGTCCATAACTCCGTGAAAAATAAATTTCAAGGTCTGAAATTCTCACATCACGCTCTAAATATAACAATCTGTCAAATAAAATCAAAAACTCTAATTCGATAAATTTGTCAAGAATGTACCTTTTCGCAGAAATGGCCACATATAACGTGCGCCACACAAAAGGCAGAAGTCGCAGCACAGGCGTCATGTCTCACCCAGTCACATTATTCTGACACCGGACCAACCAGTTCTAGCATGCACTAACCCCATAATGCCAGACGCCAGGCGGAGCAGCCACTAGATTGCCAATTTTAAAGTCTTAGGTATGACCCGGCCTGGGTTCTAACCCACGACCTCCCTATCACGGGGCGGACGCCTTACCACTAGTGTATGTGCGTATGAGTGTGTGTTTTGTGTGTATGAGATTTGTGTGAGTCAATGTGTGTGTGTGTCTGTGTGTCTCTGTGTCTGTGGGTGTGTGCGTGCGTACATGCGTGCGCATGTACATGTGTGTGTGTGTGGGTGTGTGTCTGTTTGTATAAGAGAGAAAGAGAGAGAGAAAGAGAGAGGTGGGTGGGTGTTTGTGCGTGTGCGTAAGTGTATGTGTGTGTGTATGTGTGTTTGTTTGTAAAGGTGTGTATATGTCCGTCTGTCTATATGTGCGTATGGGGGTGTGTTTTGTGTGTACAGTGAAGTGTGTGTGAGAGAGTGGGTGAGTGCGTGTGATCGAGTGAGTGTGTATGTGTGTACGTGTGCAACTTGGGTGTGTGTGTGTGTTCGTGTGTGTGTGTGTTTGAGAGAGAGAGAGAGAGAGAGAGAGAGAGAGAGAGAGAGAGAGAGAGAGAGGGGTGTTTGTCTTTCGCTGGGGTATGCAGTGCCTTGGCGTTGCACATCTACTTAATTATTATTAGTAGTAGTAGTAGTAAGTGCGATGTTCCTGACATACGTGAAGTAGACCACCAATGTTATTACCAAGTCTTCCCGGACGTAACTTCGAGCTCAATTATAGGGATACCCTTTACAATCAACAAGAAACCCCAATGAGAAAGCAAGTGGCATACATATGCACCAATGTGTAAGGATGTTTAAGTCTTCGAAAAGTTTCCTCCGGGCTCAAATAAGGACACCCTTTAGGATTGAACATAAATCTGAATACGAAATCAAGAGTCCTAAATAGTTGCCAATGACCACCAATGTCATACCCAAGTCTTCGCGGAGTTAACTTCGGGCTCAAGTAAGGTCTATACAATTCAAAAGAAACATCAATTCAAAAGAAACATCAATACAAAAACAAGTGTCCAAAATATATGCGCGCCACTTGCCACTTGCAAGCAAAGGAGTATATTGGTGTGTTTTTTTCCTCAGATTTCAGATGCAAGCGCACCAGTGTTCTGCATGACTGACACCGATGAAACAGTCCTGGTGGCTTTCACCACCCCGAACCAGAACTGCGATGAAACGAAGAACACGTTCAAAGCTGATCTCGTCTAGGTGACGGAAAGGGAGCTGGACGCGTACCAGTGCTGGCAACCTGCTTAATTCTTGAAACAGTTTTATTCATTTTACTATCAATTTATTTATATATTTCTTTTTTTTATGTATTTACTTATTTATGTATTTTTATTTATATGTTTTTATTTGATGTTTGTTATAATTGTCTTATCAATAACATCGGCTCGGCTCTGTGTGTGTGTGTGTGTGTGTGTGTGTGTGTGTGTGTACGTGTGTGTGTGTGTGTGTGTGTGTGTGTGTGTGTATGTATGTGTGTGTGTGTGTGTGTGTGCGTGTGAGTGAGAATGACTCTTGTCATGCTGGTCCCCTGGTACGCGCGTTCAGAATCTATTTCTTGAAAGTGATTCTTGTCGCGCAGAGACGCGCGTTCAGAATCTATTTCTTTAAAGTGATTCTTATCGCGCTGCTTCATTGATCCGCGCGTTGAGAATCTCTTTCTTGAAAGTGATTCTTGTCGCGCAGGTCCACCCATACGCGCGTTCAGAATCATTTTCTTGAAAGTGATTCTTATCGCGCGTCCAAAGACACGCGCGTTCAGATTCTCTGTTTCTAAAGTGTTTCTTATCGCGCTGCTCTAATGATACGCGCGTTCAGAATCTCTTTAAAAAAAAAACGATTCTTGTCACGCTGGTCCACTCATACGCGTGTTTAGAATCTCTTTCTTGAAAGTGATTCTTGTCGCGCTTCTCTAATGATACGCGCGTTCAGAAGCTCTTTCTTGATGGTGATACTTGTCGCGCTGGTCCACTGATCCGCGCGTTCAGAATCCCTTTCTTGAAAGGGATTTTTGTCGCGCTGCTCTAATGATACGCGCGTCCAGAGTCTCTTTCTTGAAAGGGATTTTTGTCGCGCTGGCCCGCGTAACCGCGCGTTCAGAATCTAATTCTTGATAGTAATTCTTGTCACGCTGTTCCTTTGATCCGCGCGTCGCGTTCAAAATCTCTTTCTTAAAAGTGATTCTTGTCGCGCTGGTCCAAACACTCGCGCGTTCAGAACCTCTTTCTTGAAAGTGATTCTTGTCGCGCTGGTCCACTGATCCGCGCGTTCAGAATCTTCTTTTAGGAAAAAGATTGTTTTCACGCTGGTCCAATGATAGGCGCGTTCAGAATAATTTTCTTGAAAGTGATTCTTGTCACGCTGGTCCCCTGATACGCGCGTTCAGAATCTCTTTCTTGAAAATGATTCTTGTCGCGCTGGTCCAAAGATACGCGCGTTCAGAAACTCTTTCTTGAAAAGGATTCTTGTCGCGCTGGTCCACTGATTAGAGTGTTCAGAATCTCTGTTTTGAATGTGATTCTTGTCGCGCTGGTCCAAAGATACGCGCGTTCAGAAACTCTTTCTTGAAAAGGATTCTTGTCGCGCTGGTCCACTGATTAGAGTGTTCAGAATCTCTGTTTTGAATGTGATTCTTGTCGCGCTGGTCTACTGATAGACCTGATACGCTACCAAAACCAAAAGCTGCCACGTGTGTGCATCCATCATGTTGTAACGGACACTGCAAGTACCGCGCAATTTTAGCAACGGGCTATGTTTAATGTCCACAGACATGAGGCGGGGAGTTTAACGGGAGATCATCTTCCATTGTATAACTTTGTTTAGTTATGTGTCTATGTGTGTTAACGCTTATAATATAACACCAGTTACATGGATTAATCGAGAACAAAGTAGTTGTGCTTTGTTTCAAGCGTCTCTGACCATAAATCAGGGAGAAATTAACATTTTCTGCAGATAAACATGATTTCTGCAGTAAAGCGATTGACAAGCCGGCGCGCGCGCGCGCGTGTGTGTGTGTGTGTGTGTGTGTGTGTGTGTGTGTGTGTGTTTATGTGTATGTGTGTGTGTGTGTGTGTGTGCGCGTGCGCGTGTGTGTGTGTGTGTGCGCGCGCGCGCGCGTGTGTGTGTGTGTGGGTGTGCGCGCGTGTTTGTGTGTGTGTTTCTTCTTCTTCTTCAGCGTTCCAGAGTGTTCTGGTTATGTGTGAGCTCGTTTACCCATTTGGGTTCCCCACACTATACTTTGAGAGCATAGTCAGCTTCACTCCGCTTTCGTTGAGTAGGCATGCTGGGTATTTTTGTGTTTCCATAACCCACCGAACTCCGACATGGATTACAGGATATTTTTCGTGCGCACGTTGTCTTGTGCTTGCGTGTACACACGAAGGGGGTTAAATCACTAGCAGGTCTGCATATACGTTGACCTGGTAGATCGGAAAAAAATATCCACTCTTAACCCACCAGGCGGCAGCGACCGGGATTCGAACTCACGATATCCCGATTAGGAGGCCGACGTCTTACCACCACGCCACTGCGCCCGTCTAGTGTGTTTATATTCATACTACTCGGTCTTTGTAACAAAATGTTTCTTCACGTATGACATGCTCTCAAGCTTATCATTCAACAAACAAACACATAAATGGACCGACGAATTGACAACTAAATAAATACCGAGACCGTTGAACAGACAAATAAGTAATTTATCAGCACAGCAAGAGACAACAACAGGGTCATAGGCCTGCCAACGTGTCCACCTCCAATGCCCGAGTTCGTATTTCATCTGATGAATGAATTGAATGCATTCGAGGTAGCGGCATTATTGAACGAAAGACGACAGGGAATTGAAATGAATTTGGCTTTATCTTACTTTGTTTACTTTAAAACGTCATGCTTAGAGCTGCATGCCATGCAGTTTATGCGTTTTGCAAAGGATGTGTCAGTGACGACCAAAGCATATAGGCAATAGCTATCATGTGAATAATCAAAACTAGCCTTAAAGGCACACTCCCTATCGCGACTTGCTCTCAGTGCACGACAGGGATTATTTTGGTGAATTAAATTCGTAAAAGCCACTGGTGACTGTATTCAGGACATTCATTCATTACGAATTACCCAATGCGCCTTGAGAGCAAGCAGGCTGTGTATTGCTATGTGTCCAAGCGGAGGGTTGGTTTAATGTATCAAGTCTAAAAGCCTACGTAGATCTGAGATTGTGAGTCGAACAAAAAACAAGAAAGGTAAGTTGTTGCAACGTTGTTATTGACAAAATAAGTCATTCATTCGCTCGGCTTTCTGGCGAGTGGGGGAAAACTGAAATCCACCAAGATAAGTTTATTGTGATATGTGTTTGTCTGTTCACTTAAAAGACCGTTGGGTCGACATATCTGTGACTGTAACGTAATTTTGTCAATAACAAACGTTTCAATAACTTACATTTCTTGTTTTTTGATTCTGAATTTTGAAACGTTGGCAATCTCTTTGTTTTTGGATTTGTGAGTCGAACAAAAAAATAACATGCCTTTGAAATCCGATTCCAATACGTGGTTCCGATGTGATTATTATGTTGCTTAGTTAGTTTCTAGGACTCTGCTGTAAGCACAATCCATAAGCGATGCGGTAGTGATATGCAGAATTCGATTAAGCTACCCAGGAAAAAATAAATAAAACATAAATGAAAAATAAAAAAAAAATAAAAAATCTAACAAGGCATGAGAGCAACCACACAAAAAAGAAGGAGAAGAAGAAGAAGAAGAAGAAGAAAAAGAAGAAGAAGAAAAAGAAGAAAAAGAAGAAGAAACAACAGCAACAACAACACAACAACAACGACGACGACAACAACAACAACAGCAACAACAACACAACAACAACGACGACGACAACAACAACAACAACAACAACAACACGTAACAATAATTCAAATTGAAACACATCATTACAACACGCGTAAACCAGGATTTAATACCAATTCCAAAGTAGGTCATGTGGTTGTAACTGATCGGTCAGAAACCCCATTCTACTACCCAACCCTCGTTTATCTTAATCTTTGCATATCATCGTTGTCAAATATTTGTAGCACAACATAATTATGTCCGATTGATTTCTCTTATTGTTGTCCCTACGTGTTCAATCACACTCCGATCTGCACAATACTGCAACCATACAATTATTTTATAACAGGCCTAGGTTGTTTGTTTGTGTGTTTTTACATTTAGTCAAGTTTTGACTAAATGTTTACACATAGAGAGGGAATCGAGATGAGGGTCGTGGTGTGTGTGTGTGTGTGTGTGTGTGTGTGTGTGTGTGTGTGTGTGTGTGTGTGTGTGTGTGTGTGTGTGTGTGTGTGTGTGTGTGTGTGTGTGATTTTCAATTATTGTGTATATCTGAACAAATGCATGTCAGAGGACGTAATGTTTAAGACGCACACAAAAAGCACGCAATACATAATGTTGACACGCTTTCATTCTCCACAATAGTTGCTGTGCATATCATACAAGTGTCCACTTTTAACACGGCATCAACACTCCTTGCTAAGGGTCAATGCCCAAATTGAATGCATTATGACGTTATATCCTTTATCAAAATGTAGATAAATACAGTTTACGACCCTGCTTTTGAAAACTGTATTAGTTTAAGAGTTTATGACCTCGATGGTTCTATTTTGAAGCGACGCATGTTCATTGACTCTAACAATGTTCGATGTTTCCTTTTAGCAAACATTTAAAAAAAATCAATTTCTTGTTTTGTTGGGGGGAGCACATACGTATGAGTTTGTTCAGCAGGCTTATAAAAAAAAAATCCTTCTTCTGTTGTTGTTGTTGAATGACTCGGTGAGGTCGTATGCATTCACAGATTTTCACATCATTCACATAGTGAAACAATTAGAGTTTACTTAGCGAGACACGCATTATCCTCCTTACATTAACGATAGAAACTAGCGCTGCATGAACTCTGTTTGACACCCGCATACTTTTTGTCGGATTTGGCAAAAAATGCGATACACGTGGAGCCCACATTCATTCCAGGGTATTCTGCCTGATACTATTTAACACGAGTTACATAAACATAATGTAAGGTATAATGTCATTTAATTAAAGGGACAGGTTGGAAAATTAGGCATCGCCTAAAACCTTCATACCTTCGTAATAAAGTTTTGAATCTGAATCTGAGCTGAATCTGAATCCTTCTGCTTTATTTTCCATCTGTAAACTTGAAGGGGTCTTTATTTATTCTCGATAATCACCTTGCAACAGAACGATAACCACCACACAACCGGCTTCTTCTTCTTTGTTCACGGGCTAAAACTCCCACGTTCACTCATGTGGACATGTTTTAATAAAAATTACAGCATGCGATTATCCCCGAGTACGCAGTACTAGGGTCCAACAGACTTTAATTGTGTGTCTGTCTGTCTGTCTGTCTGTCTGTCTGTCTCGACTTAACAGCTTATTGCTGGGAAACTACTGGGCGCAGTTCGTTCAAAAGTTGATACACTAACTTGATAATAGGTCCGATTGATCGTATTAAAACTTCATAATGTTACCTGGGACCTAAATGCCAAAAAAAACACAAAAGTTCTTGACGGTTGGACGAATTCAATCGGAGCGACAGCCAGCCATTGAGCTGATAGAACAGCGAAACACGTCACCCAGTGACGAGAAAAGCATGATTTGCAAGCCAGCCAGCGGGTGCGGGGATTTGGTCTCGGCAAAGAAACAACAATGCAGTGTTTGGTCTCGGTGAGACTGAAAGAGAGACAAGAGAGCACGAGAGAGAGCGACAGGGACACACAGTGACCAAAGTGATCCGGGTTCGATTCCCGGCATGGGCGGTCTATTTTTTTTAATTTTTTTTTTAATTCTTGTTTACTATTGTTTATTATGAACGTTTTAATGTTTTATTTTACTCTAATAATTTTTTTAATTGTGTAAAATAAATAAATAATTTTTTTCTTTATTTTTTTTTTCTAAATATAAGTGATCCGGGTGGAAAGCGATTCGTCTATGGCCAAAGTGATCCGGGTTCGATTCCCAGCATGGGCGGTTTATTTATTTTTTTAATTCTTGTTTACTATTGTTTATTATGAACGTTTTAATGTTTTATTTTACTCTAATAATTTGTTTAATTGTGTAAAATAAATAAATATATATATATTTTTTTTTTTTATAAATCCAAGTGATCCGGGTTCGATTCCCGGCATGGGCGGTCTATTTTTCTTTTTTTTTAATTCTTGTTTACTATTGTTTATTATGAACGTTTTAATGTTTTATTTTACTCTAATAATTTTTTAATTGTGTAAAATAAATAAATATGTTTTTTTTTAATCCACGTGCACAAGACAAAAACTTTCATACTGGGGGAGCGAGCCAGTCTGAAGAGTACTCGGGTCCAGCGCCAGCGTTTTTTATTTGATATATTTGTTATCAAAACCTCGCCATATTGAGATACTAATGAATGAGCTTTTAAAGATAGCACGATCTTGAAATATGCCATCCAGTCATGTCGAATCTCTGCCTGTCTCTGTCTGTCCGATTCTCTCGGTTTCTCTATCTGGGCCTGTCTCTGTCTCTTAGCCTGCCTGCCTGTCTGTCTGTTTGTCAGAGTTGTCTTTCTGTCTCTGTCTCTCTTTCTTTCTGTGTTGCTCTACCTGATAGATGTATGAGCTTTTAAAGATAGACCATTCTGGAAATGTGCCATCCAGTCATGTCGAATCTCTGCCTGTCTCTGTCTATTGATTCTCTCGGTTTCTCCATCTGGGCCTGTCTCTGTCTCTGAGTCTGCCCGCCTGTCTCTTTGTCAGAGTGGTCTTTCTGTCTCTGTCTCTGTCTCTGTGTCTTTGTGTGTTGCTCTACCTGAGAGATGTATGCGCTTTTAACGATAGCACATTTTGGAAATGTGCCATCCATGCCGTAATGACCAAGCACAGCCTATTATAATCGTGTTTATCATGTTCTAATCTTATATCTAAACAAATATTGTACCCTAAATAAGAATTTAAAATACCGGCGTCACGGTTGAGTCAGACACGTTTATACTGTACATGCATGACGTCCATGCTTTTCATGTCACAATGTGTGTTTAATAATGTTGTGTAACGAAGCGTTCGCAACAGTCTATTTTAGGTAAAGAGGTTTTTCAACGAGACGTGGTGAACAACACGTATATAAAAGGAGCTCAAGCCCTGTGCTTATTCATGTTCCATGCAAAGAGATGATCGTCCTCAACATGAACACATATGCAGTTACCGTTCCGTTTGCTGTTGCCGTTCTTATCTCCGTGGTTGCTGCACAAGGTAAAATGAAAACTATGTATGCATGTCCGTCCGTTTTTACAAGACAAACTTGTTTGCTGGGTTGACAGGTTAATGATGTGATTCACATCACTGTTCCTTGGCTCTTTCGACGCCCGCTTTAACCGCTTGCTTCCCTTTATATAAATTATTATTACACCGTCCATAGATCGTCGTCCTCACGAACAAAATCCTTTGTAGGCCTTTATATATATATTTTGCTCTGCTAACAGATTTTTAAAATCTCGGAAGTAAGACTCTGCTTCTTTTCAGTTGTTTCTTTCACAACTTTGATTATATATGAAATTTAAGTTTAGGAGTTTAGTTACAGGTCCCAGGACCGATCCCACTTTATTTTGAGTCCACTGGCCTAGTCCACCTTTCTTGTCATGATAGATTCGCTATCAAGGGTCAAGGCCACTTCTCAAAAGGGACGCTACAACACTGACAAGTTTTCATCGAACCACCACCATCCCCACCTGCCATTTGCATTTACTTTTTGAAGTCGGGTTGGCTAAGCACACATTTGCATTATGAATATATGCCTGTTTTCTTTGTTTCCGCTGAAATGTTGTACATGTGTTAGGCGCGTTTGATCGATCTGCGCGATCGCGCGATCGCGCTGCGCGTTTGGTGGATCAATCAAACGCGCACACATCGATCGATGTGTGCGCATTTGATCGATGCAAAGAATAGGCTACAAAGAATACAAGAATCGTTAAAACGCGCAGCTCTTATACTTGCGCATTTGGACGATCTGTCACAAAGTAAGTCCCTACCACACACACACATCGCACGCCGGAAGTGAAAAGTTTCAAATACAGGAATGTTCCGAAATATACCCCAACAACGTTTTTGATTTGTTTGTTGTCAGGCCTCTCAATCTTTCAAACAGTTTCTCTCTCTCTCTCTCTCTCTCTCTCTCTCTCTCTCTCTCTCTCTCTCTCTCTCTCTCTCTCTCTCTCTCTCTCTCTCTCTCTCTCTCTCTCTCTCTCTCTCTCTCTCTCTCTTATGATCTTATTCTTATATTACTATTATTGCGTGTGTCTGCGTTTCATCATAAAAAGTTTGTTCCTATGTATTCCCATTTCGATTATAACCATTTTGCTTAGATCAGGACTAGCTGGAAGAAAGGTCCTAGGGACCTAATGCTATCTTTCCTGTAATAAAGTTCTATGTTTCAATGTTTCTTTCTCTCTCTCTCTTAGTCTCTCACTCTCTCTCTCTCTCTCTCTCTCTCTCTCTCTCTCTCTTAGTCTCTCACTCTCTCTCTCCCTCTCTCTCCGTCTCTCTCTCTCTCTCTCTCTTAGTCTCTCTCTCTTCTCTCTCTCTCTCTCTCTCTCTCTCTCTCTATCGCTCTCTCTTCTCTCTCTCTGTCTCTCTCTCTTAGTCTCTCTCTCTCTCCCTCTCTCTCTCTCTCTCTTAGTCGCTCAGTCTCTCAGGATCTCTCTCTCTCTCTCTCTCTCTCTCTCTCTCTCTCTCTCTCTCTCTCTCTCTCTCTCTCTCTGTAAGCCTGAAAGGTCCTACGGACCTAATGCTATCTTTCCTGTAATAAAGTTCAAAGTTCAAAAGTTCAAAGTTCTCTCTCTCTCTCTTAGTCTCAGTCTCTCTCTTCTCTGTCTCTCTCCTCTCTGCTCTCTGTCTCTCTTCTTCTCTCTCTCTCAGCTCTCTCTCTCTCTCTCTCTCTCTCTCTCTCTCTCTCTCACACACACACTTTCTCTTTCTCTCTCAGTCTCTCTCTTAGTCTCTCAGTCTCTCCCCCCAATCCCTCCTTCCTCATCTCTGTCCATCCCTCTGACATCTCATGAAAACAGCTGAACGTTTAAATCAGTTGCTATTACAGGACAATTAAACACTCAATGAGCTAATACATGTGAAATGGATGATCAGGTGCAACCTCGACGCATATATATATATACCTGTGATGTGATGTCTTTGAGGTAGTCTAAGTGTTTGGTACACTGATATAATCCCATTTTTTCTTCTTTTTTAAAATGTCTTACAGATTGTTGTTTAGACACTTATAGCTAGGCCTACTTCCGGTCATAACTTCCGGTCATTGCCAGCAGACGTGTGTGTGCGTAGTATGGTGATTTGTGAGACGGATCGTCCAAATGCGCAAGTATATAAGAGCTGCGCGTTTTAACGATTCTTGTATTCTTTGTATTGATCAAACGCGCACACATCGATCGATGTGTGCGCGTTTGATCGATCCACCAAACGCGCAGCGCGATCGCGCGATCGCGCAGATCGATCAAACGCGCCTAACACATGCACTGGCGATTTTACCGCCACATTGTGGAGATTGGTTATATGGAAGTAAACATTTGGTGTCGGTCTCCGCCACAAGTTGCGGACAAGTTTTGAAACAAATTTGGAAAAAAGAACATATAACGTGGATGCATACAAGTACAAATATATGGTATGCAAAAGTCGCTGAAATAAAATTCAGCGGCACGAACAACAACTCCAGGTGTGGGCTACATGATGTGTGTGATAGCGTGAGGAGTGTGAACAATATGTTGACGTGTGGGCTACATGATGTGTGTGATAGCGTGAGGAGTGTGAACAATAGGTTGACGTGAGGGCTACATGATGTGTGTGATAGCGTGAGGAGTGTGAACAATAGGTTGACGTGTGGGCTACATGATGTGTGTGATAGCGTGAGGAGTGTGAACAATATGTTAGCGTGTGGGCTACATGATGTGTGTGACAGCGTGAGGAGTGTGAACAATAGGTTGACGTGTGGGCTACATGATGTGTGTGATAGCGTGAGGAGTGTGAACAATATGTTGACGTGTGGGCTACATGATGTGTGTGACAGCGTGAGGAGTGTGAACAATATGTTGACGTGTGGGCTACATGATGTGTGTGATAGCGTGAGGAGTGTGAACAATATGTTGACGTGTGGGCTACATGATGTGTGTGATAGCGTGAGGAGTGTGAACAATATGTTGACGTGTGGGCTACATGATGTGTGTGATAGCGTGAGGAGTGTGAACAATAGGTTGACGTGTGGGCTACATGATGTGTGTGATAGCGTGAGGAGTGTGAACAATAGGTTGACGTGTGGGCTACATGATGTGTGTGATAGCGTGAGGAGTGTGAACAATATGTTGACGTGTGGGCTACATGATGTGTGTGATAGCGTGAGGAGTGTGAACAATATGTTGACGTGTGTTAAAACATCATGTACAGGTATCAGCATTGCCAACCTAAACTTTGAAACGTAAATGACTTTATGACAAGTCATAAATATATATACGTGAAGAGAATTAATAAGCTGCTGTATGCTATCTGTTGGACAATAGATGTAATCAAGATCCTACACAGTTACCATGCACACAGTAAAAGATCACACTATTATTGCCGTTTCTGTGTGTTTGTGTGTATGTGTTTGTGTGTGTGAATGTGTGTGTTTGTGGGGGGGGGGGGGGGAGAGATGATGTGATAATGTAATAATCCGAAATGTTAACTTAAAATATTACACGTGAGTTCTCTAGCGTGGCGATCAGTATTAACTCTGAGTCTCTCCGTTCGTAATGGTGTACTGTTCTCTTTATCTCACTGTTCGAGGCAAGTTATGTTGATAACTGACCCTATACTCCCGTTTACTTCAAATGCAGTATTAAGTAGCGACAATGTCATGCTTGACCGACATTATGTGTTGTCTGGCTACGAAATGCATTGACCATGCACTCGCCGAAAGGCGCTGACGTCATTGCATGAAAGGATTTTCCTACCTAGAATCCTCGATTCTCGATGACGCAGGCCTACAAATGATTTTGTTCGGGAGGACGACGATCTATGGAGGGTGTAATATATAAACACGTTTAGAAGCGGGCGTCAAAAGAGCCTAGGAACAGTGATGTGAACTTGTATTATTCATGCTGTTTTTGTCATGTTGAATGTCTGCCTGTCTCTCTCTATCCGATTCTCTCGGTTACTCTATCTGGGTCTTTCTCTGCCTGTCTGCCTGTCTCTCTCTATCCGATGCTCTCAGTTTCTCTATCTGGGTCTTTCTCTGCCTGTCTGCCTGCAGGGTGGTCTTTCTGTCTCTGTCTCTGTCTGAGTGTCTCTGTCTTTCTCTCTTTCTCTCTCTTTCTTTCTGTGTCGCTCTACCTGAGAGATGTATGAGTGTTTTAAGATAGCACGATCTGGAAATATATTATCTATGTGTCTGTCTCTGTTTATCCGATTCTCTCGGTTTCTCAATCTGGGCCTGTCTCGATCTGTCTCTGAGCCTGCCTGTCTGCCTGTCTGTTTGTCAGAGTGGTCTTTATGTCTCTGTCTGTCTGTCTGTCTTTCTGCCTGTTTGTCTCTGTCTGTATGTCTGTCTGTCTCTGTATCTCTCTGTATCTCTCTCTCTCTCTCTCTCTCTCTCTCTCTCTCTCTCTCTCTCTCTCTCTCTCTCTCTGCTGGTGTAAAATATTGCTGTTCTTTTCAAAACTTTGTAATTGAATGAAAATGATCGCTGCTTTTTTTTTTATTGAATAGATACTGAATCTCCCTTGCCTTGGTGCAATGTGACACTGACAGAAGATGTTGGAACGCTGACTTCTCCCATGTACCCGTCAAATTACCTGCCAAATCTCTTCTGCAACTATCTTATTCAGGTATTTGAGCGGACCATTTTGTGTTTTAGATAGTGCTGTGAGCGTGAGCGTGTGAGAGAGAGAGAGAGAGAGAGAGAGAGAGAGAGAGAGAGAGAGAGAGAGAGAGAGAGAGAGAGAGAGAGAGAGAGAGAGAGAGAGAGAGAAAGAGAGAGAGAGAGAGAGAGAGAGAGAGAGAGAGAGAGAGAGAGAGAGAGAGAGAGAGAGAGAGAAAGAGAGAGAGGTGGGGGAGGGGCGGGGAGAGACAAAGAGTCGGATATACATATATATAAGGACGTACGGACATGCGGACAAACTGAGAACAGGGAGACGATAGAATGCCAGTCACAAGGTCATGACTGAGGAACACCTCTTGAACGAGGCAACGTTTTTTGTGTGTGTTTTTGTGGGGGGGATGTGGGTTTGGTGTTTTTATATTTAGTCAAGTTTTGACTAAATATTTTAACATCGAGGGGGAATCGAAACGAGGGTCGTGGTGTATGTGTGTGTGTGTGTGCGTGTGTGCGTGTGTGTGTGTGTGTAGAGCGATTCAGACTAAACTACTGGACCGATCTTTATGAAATTTGACATGAGAGTTCCTGGGTATGAAATCCCCGAACGTTTTTTTTCATTTTTTTGATAAATGTCTTTGATGACGTCATATCCGGCTTTTCGTGAAAGTTGAGGCGGCACTGTCACGCCCTCATTTTTCAACCAAATTGGTTGAAATTTTGGTCAAGTAATCTTCGACGAAGCCCGGGGTTCGGTATTGCATTTCAGCTTGGTGGCTTAAAAATTAATTAATGACTTTGGTCATTAAAAATCTGAAAATTGTAAAAAAAAATAAAAATTTATAAAACGATCCAAATTTACGTTTATCTTATTCTCCATCATTTGCTGATTCAAAAAACATATAAA
>NW_027127691.1:37500-50000 GCF_037325665.1 Littorina saxatilis | reverse complement strand
TGGAACTGGCCGAATGGAGTGGTAAATGCAGTCTTTGGGCGATCTTCCTCGGCAACTGGGATTTGCCAGTACCCCTTGGTGAGGTCCAGTTTGGAAAAGTACTTGGCCTTGGCCAAGTGACTGAAGAGGTAGTCCACATCAGGCATGGGTTCCGCGTCAAACGCCGTAATCTTGTTCAGCTTCCGGTAGTCGACACAGAACCTGACGCGTCCATCCTTCTTCTTCACAAGCACAATTGGTGAACTGTAGGGAGAGTTCGCTGGCTCGATGACGCCCAACTTCGTCATGTCGGCGATTTCTTTCCTGACCACCTCCTTCTGGGCATGAGGCATGGGATACTGCTTCGTCCTCACTGGCTGTTTTTCCAGCAAGTCGAAGGTAAACTCCTCTAGATGCGTCTGAAGTGGTATGTCTGTAAGGACCCGTGCTGCATCCTTCAGGATCTCTTGCAGGTCCGCCTGCTGGTCGTCCCCAAGATCAGGTGAGATGTGCACGTCCGTGTGATCCTCACTAGCCTCCAGCGGACAAACTGGTACACGTCCTCCTCCCTGTTCTTCCGTTGTCTCGTCCATCACGACAGCAACTGCTTCTGTCACTTTGTCCTTTTCCCCGTAGGCAGTCCTCTCTATGTAGGCGCGCAGCAGGTTGGCGTGGTACAGGCGTGCTTTCCCGTTCATGACGATCCTGTAGTCGTTCTGGCCCACTTTCGCTGTCACCTCAAAAGGTCCTTGCCACTGCAGTTGTAGCTTGTTGTGTTTGACAGGTAGAAGTAGCAACACCCGTTCTCCAATCTTGAAGCTGCGCGGCCGTGCCTTGCGGTCGAATCCTCGCGCATAACGCTGTGCTGCTCTCCCCAGGTTCTCTTGAGCCAGTTTGCAGGTCTCTTCAATCCTGTTCCTGAGTTCTACGATGTAGGTCGCTGTCGTCTGCACCTCCTCGTCAGCTTCTTCGTCTGTCCAAGCCTGACGCAGGATAGCCATGGGACCGCGTACCTGTCTGCCGTACAACAACTCAAATGGGGAAAAGCCCAAGCTCTCCTGAGGAACCTCGCGGTATGCAAAAAGCAATGCTGGGATGTACCTGTCCCACGTGCGTGGTTTCTCCTGAGCTAGTTTCCTCAGCATGGTCTTCAAGGTGCCATTGAACCTTTCCACCAGTCCGTTGCACTGAGCATGGTAAGGAGTGGTGAAGTGCTGCTCCAGTGATAGCAGTCGTGCTGCCTCCGCCATCACTCCTCCCGTGAACTGCGTGCCTCTGTCGGTGAGTACCTCTGATGGAATTCCCAGCCGGGACCACATGGTAACCAGAGCCTCAGCTACTCGCGTGGCTTCAATCGATTTCAGAGGGATCGCCTCTGGGTATCGAGTAGCGTAGTCCACCATGGTCAAAATGTATCTGTTTCCGTCCTCAGACGCAGGCAAGATGGGCCCGATGATGTCCACTGCCACCCGACGAAAGGGTTCGTCGATGAGCGGCATCTTCTCTAAGGGGACCTTCCTCACCCTTCCTTTGGCAACCACCTTCTGGCACTTATCGCAGGACGCACAGAAACGTCGGACATCCGTGCAGATGCCTGGCCAGTAAAAGTGGCGCCAGACACGATCCGTGGTCTTCTTGGTACCAAGATGACCTCCCAGAATCGAGTCGTGTGCCGTTGCCATGACACCCTCGCGAAACTCGCGAGGCACGACAACCTGTTTGAATGCACCTTCCTTGTTGCTGAACTCACGGTAGAGCAACTTCTTGTCCCTGAGGAACCTTGACCTCCCATGCTTCCCGCTCAGCTTCACCTTCCCCGACTTCGCGTGCTCCCGAGGAGTAGCTAAGGTCGGGTCAGAATCCTGAGCCTTCGCGAGAAGCGCGGGGGTCACGTTCCCCAGGGCAGCTCGTGCAGCAGGTAGGGGTTTGAGAGGTTTGTCCTCTCGCTCCGCCTGTGCCCGCGTGAGCACTGAAATGACGTCGGGAGACCGGTAAACGGGAACCTCCCTGGTGACGCCGTCCACAAACTGAACCCGGTTTCCAATGAGCAGGTCGCATGGAGGATCGTCCATGACGACGGCCACAATGGTCCCCGTGAACAACGGTGTTACGACCTTGATCACTGCCGTGTTCAAGTCGTAAGCGTGAGATGCCTCGGCCATTCTCACCCTGATGCTGTCTCCTGTGTAGGCCATAGCTGGAACTAGACTCGCCCGAACCACTATCATGTCTGCCCCTGTGTCCCGCAGACCTTCGCCCTTCACTCCGTTAACGTAGACGTTGCAGTGGGGCTGGAAATGTTTCCTGGAGCACGGAACGCAGAGTTGTGGAATTGTGCATGAGCTCGTGACGTCCCTTAACTCCTCACTGCCAACAAAGTGTACCCCCTTCTGGTCAGCCTGTCTCCTGTGGCAGTCCTTCTTCACGTGGCCCCGCTTGTTGCAGTAATAACACTGGATGTCAGTTCTGGAACTTGATCCTTTGTGTCCCTGATCGTCCTTCCCGTCCTTGGGTCCTGAAGAACCTGAATTTCCCGATTTTCCCGGCCGTGAGCCTGAAGATTTGCCAGAGATCGCCTGGGCGTCCTCGTGTACTCTGATCCAGTCGGCTGCTTCCTGAGTAGTCTTAGGCTGGTGCTCCTGCACGAAGGTCACCACCTCAGGTCGCAGGCTGGACATCAGTTGTTCCATGACTATGAGGTCGGCAAGGTCGTTGACGGTCCAGTCCTTTTCGGCCATCTCCACCCAGCGCCGCAGGTAGAGATTAAGGCGTGCCACAAACTGATGACTCAGCTCGCCGCTCAGTCTCTTGCTGTTACGCAGACGTCGTCTGTAGGCTTCCGCAGTCAGGTTGAAGCGCTGGAGTAACGCCTTCTTTAGTGCCTGATAGTTTCTCGCCTCGTCGTCCTCCAGAGCGTTGTAGAGCTGCAATGCGCGTCCTTTCAAGCAGGTGCTAAGGCGGCTAGCCCACGTGGCCTCTTCCCACTTCTGGTCCGATGCAATGCGCTCAAACCGGCGTAAAAAGTCGTCGAGCTCGTCCTTGTCATCGTCGAACGTCGGCAGTCTCGTACGGTCGGCAACAAACGTCGGCGCGCTAGCCTGAGTAAGCGTACCCTTCTCGGCCTGTAGCCTAGCTAGTTCTAGCTGGAGATCGCGATCCGCCTGTTCCTTCCGGTCTAGTCTGTCACGTTCGGCCTGTCGTTCCCTTTCTTGTCTGTCAAGTTCGTCTTTCTTTTCTTGTCTGTCTCGCTCTCTTTCTTGTCTGTCAAGTTCGTCTTTCTCTTTCTTGTCCTGTCTGTCACGTTCGTCTTTCCTTTCCTGTCTGTCTCGTTCTGCCTGTCGTTCGGCCTGTCGTTCTCTTTCTTGTCTGTCAAGTTCGTCCTTCTTGTCCTGTCGGTCACGTTCTTCTTTCCTTGTCAGTCGCTCAAATTCTTCCTTCCGTTCTGCTTCTAAGCGTTTTAGAACGCTTCGGGCTCTAACGCGTGCGTCTCGCTCAGTCGGCTGCTCGCTCCCAGGAGTCTCGAAAGTTATTCTCCTTGTAGGAGATCCCCCTGTAGCCATGGTTAGTTTTAGCAAAGCTTTATTACCAAAGTAAGCCTAACGCAGCTATAGCTAGAACCCGCGGTGATGGAAGCGATGGATACAAAAATCCAGTAACCGGAAAATGCAGAAGAAAAATCCAAACGGTGTAGAACAAAACGCGTAGCCTACTTTATGGCTGCTTTTTGCGGTGAAACAAAGTGTTTCCCACAGCCGTGGCCTACTTTATCGGCTGCTTTTTGCGGTGAAACAGAGTGTCTCCCACAGCCTTGGTTAGGACAGAAGTCCTCGGACCCTTCCCCCCCAAAATTCCAACAAAGTGAAAATATGGAGAAAAATCCAAGTAAAACAAGACGGTAGAAATGTAACCTGTTACAGAATGCGAAACAACAATGTAGAGAAAACTGAGTAAAACGAATAACAAATCCGCTAACCCCGCTCAGCTCTCTGCAACGGAAAACTCTGAACGTACAACAACAAAGATTCACAAACAAAGGAAAGGGAAGTAATCACAGTTAGCGCATACAATAACTCACAAATTACAATTTACATTTCCTGCAAGATGTGAATCGCTTAAGGTGTGGTATATGATCAAAACTACACAAAAAAGGGTAGCACCAAGCAGAAAATAAGTCGAGCACTGACGAGATTATCTGCTCTTAGTTATCCTTAATTGGTGGGTCTTTATCAGTTGGAAATTAACTGAGTAAATCCCGGCTTGGCCCCCATGTGTCACGTTTCAATATATCACTTAAGGTGATTATGAACCGGTTAATTACTACTAATTAACTAACCACACCACGATCCACTCTCGCAGGCATACAATTAAATAGAGTCAACAAAAGTATAAGTTCCAGACGCCTGTTTATGTATAAACTCTCCACCTCCCTCGAGCCTTCACTCAAAATATGTTCCTTTTACGTTCTCAACACGTAAAAAACCAGTGTTCACTGACAAAATGCCAGTAGTATGTAGAAAATTATAGGAACACGCTGAACCCGTGTAAATATAGTTAAAATGCGAATGTTCTGTTCGAAAAGCTCTAGTTCGTGCAGGTGTCACACACCCCACGTTGTCACTACTCCAATGAAATCATAGATACGAAAAGACAACGGTGGTCAACGGGGTGCGTACGACATGGTGCACTTAGCTTTATCTCTGCTGCTGCTGCTTAGCCGGTATGCTGGTTAGTCGGTTCGCTGGTTAGCCGGTCCGCTGGTTAGCCGGTCTCCTGTTTAGCCGGTCTCCTGGTTAGCGTAGCTTCAACAGGTCCCGCCAAAGTCAGCCGTGCAGATGTTACAGGAACGTAACGAAGCGAAGCGAATCGAAACGAATCGGATCGAAGGCTCAAAAGCCTATGATTGTAACTCTCAATGGAAGCAAAGTCCGCCTCCTCCCTGGAACAGCCTCTGTTCGTCAACAGTGACCAAAAACCTCCAGAACCCCTTGTCGAATCCTTATGCGAAAGCCATCGCCGACGAAGGAATGTTGACGACTTGTCCTCAGCAAAACATGTGGCAGTGGAAGTTCCCCTAGAGTGCCGAATATAATATTCGGTGAAAAACCATCATACTCTAGAAACTGTATTAGATCCTTCCCCTTCTGCCGCTGGGTGTCAAGTGTCCCGTACTCGTGTCTCTGTCAGACAACCTAGCCCAAAATACACGTGACTGACCTTGTCACAAAACCAGTCCAGCTATACACAATTCTGCCTCCCCAAGCAGAAAAAAGACACGAGAAACTCAATCCGTGAAAATCCCGTGTGCGCTGTCAGCAAAAAACCGTCAGCCCTATGATAGCAGAAACCCGCACTGTGAAGCTCGTGCGTTTCAAAACATCCGTGTTCGTTGAGCACTGTCAGCAAACTCTGTTGTGTCCAATATCACGCACAGGCGCTTTCTATCATAACCGACCAAGAACAGGCACTCCACTGAGTGACGCTTTCCTGGTCTCTGTCACCCGATCGTGACACGCTCGTAATGGCGATTATGTCTCACAGCATAGGCATAGAAAGATATAAATGAGTTTTTGGGGACGAAATAACAGGCACAAAACCAGACTGACAACACAATTGCCTTTTCACACATACCGTACACACGCATGCGCGCAGAAGATAGATCCAATTCGTTTCGTGTCTTATTCTGGTTGAATGCATTTAACAAAGTATCAACCAACGTTTCTGAATCTTTCAATGAAAAAAATAAACTTTTTTTGAACCAAACAGCACAAACCAAGGAAAGCTAAACACACAAACACATGCGCGCACTAACACAGATTGAATGCAAAGCGCGAACGAACACGGAGAATTTTTGTAGGTCAGATCGTGGGAAAGTCCACCCGAAATGTTCCACAGGGGAACTGGTTGTGTTTGGATTGTTCTTTTTCTCACAGTGATGTTGATGTAGTTTACAGTGCAGTTTTGAATGAATATTTTCCGAATTTGGGGCGGATTAAATCTAGTTGATTATTTTTAGACAATTGAGAAATTAGAACGAACTACTTTGATTACACCAAAATCACACGTGGATTATTCGAAGTAAGAATAAAGAGGGCTAAAAAATAATCAATACTAGAATTTATTTTTAGAACATGACATCATTTGAAACCCAGACGATTGGACCCTGTTGCGGAAGAATACAACGTTGACTCAAAACTGTAACAACAATGGCTGACGTGTATAAAGTACACGCATACCTCGCCAGGTTTGTTTTTGTGACTAGTCGACAGACGATGCCATTTGCTTTGTGTGTGTTTTTGTTGTTGCTTACTGTACATGACATACATTACGTTTAAAATCCAGTTCTTTAACAGGCAACAAACCTTGCACATTTCCAGAAGCTGCAATCTGAAGCGACCTATCTCTGATTCTAGCAGACGATCTCTCCAATGTTTAACACAAAATCAGCAAACTCTCCTGTCACATAGAACGTCCATTATATAGTGCAATGTTGAAATGAAGTTACCGGTCTGAAACATTTAGTCGTTTCTTCTGAGACAATCCTTGTTCTCTTATCATCTACAGATTTACCGCAGTCTTCACCACGCGAATTCACAACAGAAGTCAGACTTTCGAACATACAATCTACGTAGGCAAGCATGATACGTCATGACGTCATATGATTCCTAGCATATTGACGTAATGCTAAACATCCGGTTATCCCGAGTTTTCTCCGTAATACATGTCCGTGGGTTTTTCAATGTTCGGTTATTTCCGTGGCTTCATGCGGAAAGGGAACCGTCGTCTGCAATCAGTCAACGACATGGACCATTCTGGTACTTGTTGCTGACAAAAACATGATTTTAACACAGAATGTAATGTCAGAATAGCTATATAAACGCTATTGTGTTTTAATCGTAGCAATGGGGTCCGATATTTAGACGAGACAAGTATAATGCCGACGAGTCGGAGACTAAGAATAAAGTAAAACAATAGGGACTATTTGAATGACGCGCATTTGACACTCTGAGTGATTAGGCTGAAATGAAATTGCCCACAAAATGTCGTCTGCATGACTGCATGTTCGACCCGTGTTGTTCTTTGTATAAATAGCTTAAACAATGACAACTCGTTGATTACTGGAAAATAAACCACGAGTGGGTATTTGCAGCCGCTTGGTAATTCACGAGTGTGCGGAGCACACGAGTGAATTACCAAGCGGCTGCAAATACCCACTCGTGGTTTATTTTCCAGTAATCAACTCGTGGTCATTGTTTAAGCTCTATTTATCCACCGCAACCATATGAATTATCCATCACAACCGAGTCTCGATCTCAACTGTCATTGGTCATTGTCTTTGATTTCAGAGTACAATTGAATAATTTGTAGAGGTCATCTGCATATTCAGAGTTTACAGAATGGACTACTTTTTTCCACGTACGACTGGAATATTTTATGGTGTCAAAGTCAATATCACGTATAGATACAAGCCTACATGTGTCAATATTGAGAAAATAAAGAATACCTCATACGATACGCACATTCTGCATGGATTTAAAGAGCGGAGTCGAGATATTTCGCGGGCTGAACCGACTGCATGGTCAAAGGCACATGTTCAACGAGTATCGCGAGTGGGATCAAGGGACGATACTCCCTAATTTTTACACAGACAGCCATCTACACAGAACCGTGTGAGAGAGAGAGAGAGAGAGAGAGAGAGAGAGAGAGAGAGAGAGAAAGAGGGAGAGAGAGAGAGAGAGACAGAGACAGAGAGACAGAGAGAGAGATCAAATCAAATCAAATCAAATGTTATTTTACGAGGGTTGTGGCATAAGCAATATAAACGAGCTTCTTTTCAGCCAGCCCTCGCCCAGAGAGGGACTATTCTAATCTTAAATACATATACATATATATCTATATATATATTATATATATATATAGATACTTATATATACAAACGTAAGACAATTACAAAAAATAAGCATGACAGTTAAAGGCAGAAAAAAAACTATTCACAGGACTATATACGCGTTGTAGGCTATACAAACATTCTTGCGTTATGACACTGATGCTTTATGGACAGATATGATCAATATGAAAATAATCAGAACGAAGTCTTCCATCACTGTGACTTTTCGTAATTTGACATTAAATGTAATGAGAGGTGTTTTTTGAAAGTATTGAGACTTGTTGGGACTCGAACTGATTCCGGGAGAGAATTCCACAAAACGCTGCCAGAATAAGCTAAACTTGATTTAAAGAGATCTATCCGCGGAATGGGGACGTTGAATTTTCGGCTTGGTTTGGCTTTAAATTTTGTAATGAAAGCACGTGGTGCATGGCCGGAAAGGATTTTGTGAAGGAGCACGCCTTTATTTGATTTAAATCTTTCTTTTAAGGGCAAAATCTTAAGTTTTTTTATAATCGTCGAAAACAAGACTGGATTGTTTTAATAGAACTGATTTTACTGCTCGTCTGTGTAGACTATACAGTGGTTTTAAAATATTTGCACTGGCTGAGTCCCAGATGGTCGAACAATAATCCGTGATGGTTTGTATGTATGCACTATAAAATAATAACCTTGAGTGTGGATCAAGAAAGTGTTTTATTCTGTTCAACAAATATATTTTCCTCGACATGGTTTTACACAACGATCTAACATGATGGGTCCAAGATAAATTATTATCGATATTTACTCCCAAAACTTTGTGATCTCCTACTTCCGCTATTGCATCGTTGCCAATTAATAAGGAATGAGGATTATTCTTGATGTTTTGTCTTTTTTGCCTTGTTGTAATTAACATGTATTTGGTCTTTTGGGGGTGAAGACTCATGTGGTTATATTCCGTCCAATTAATGAGATCATCTACACTGTTCTGCAATGATAAATAAACTTTGTCTAATTTGTTATCAGAAGTGTGTATGGTCGTATCATCAGCAAATAGTTCACAATCATCATTAACACTAAAAGGAAGATCGTTAATATACAGAGAGAAAAGAAGTGGCCCAAGGACAGAACCCTGGGGGACTCCATATAACACAGGTCTTTTACTTGACATAGTGGAATTCACGCAGACGGATTGCTCTCGTCCGGCTAAGAAAGATGAGAGGAGGCATAGGGTTTGGGGTGACAATCTATACTCAGCTAATTTTCTTAAAAGTAACTCATGATTAATGACGTCGAATGCTTTTGCAAAATCGACGAATAGGACACCACAGAGTTCATTATTATTAATGTTGCTAAGCAAGTTTTCAAGAAGGTTTATTAATGCTGTGTGGCACGAATGATTTTCTCTGAAGCCTGACTGATTTGAATGAATAAGGTCATATTTCTTCAAATGTGCGGCCAAGTGTGTATATATGTGTTTTTCAAGTGGTTTGGATAAAACAGGAAGAATTGAGATTGGTCTGTAATTGGTGGGGTCAGAAGAATTACCTGATTTAAATAGCGGGATTACTTTTGCCTCCTTTAATTTGGCGGGAAAGTCAGATTTGTCCAGGCACAAGTTGTAAACGTATGTCAGAGATTCTGCAATAAAAGGGGCAGACAACTTCAAAATTTTCCCATCAAGATTATCTAGACCATGAGTACCAGATTGTTTTAAGCATATCAGATAATGGAAGACTTCGCTCACAGATAACAGGGGGATGTCTAAATTATGTGTAATATTTTTTGAAACACAAAACTGTTTCAACTTGTCCAGATTATTCTGTTTTGATCTATCATTTGTGATTATTTTTTCAACAATAGAAGTGAAATGAATGTTAAGATCATCCGCAGATACATCAATGACAGAAGATTTTACGGTTTCTTTACGTGTCAACTGGTTGATCACTTTCCAGAAATTCCGATGGCTTTTGAGTTTTGTTTCGTATTTGATGCAGCGAGCTCACGGTAATATTTTTTGCGAGCAGCACGTTTCATGGACGTTACTTCGTTTCTCTGCTTTCTGTACTCTTCTTCTCTGCCATTACGTTTAAGAAAATCGCGGTGATTAATCGCACATTGAATGTCGTGTGTAAGCCATTTTGGTTTTGGGTGTTGCTGCACACGAGAGGTTCTGAATGGTGCATGTTTATCATACACTTTTATATACAAGTTGTACCATAATTCAAATGCTTCATCGGGGTCAGTATGATTATAAATTATTGAAAAATCTGTACAACTTAAATCAGAAAGGAATGATTCTTTATCAAGTTTTGAAAATAGCCTATAAGTTATGAATTTATGCTTTCGTTTGGGGATTCTAACCCCTTTTTTCGACCATGTGAGGCATATTGGAAAGTGATCACTACAACCAATACTTGGAACTGAGGTTTCAATAATGTTAGCCTGGGTTGACACACATATATGGTCTATAAGCGTAGATGAGGTAGCTGTAACTCTTGTTGGAATCGTTAATAATTATTGTAAATTATGAAAGGATAACTTTTCCAGCACTTGTTGAGTTTCAGAAGATCAAGATTAAAATCGCCCAAAAGTATAATTTCTTTGGATTCAAGGCTGACAGCGTCCATCATGTTAAGAGAGAGAGAGAGAGAGAGAGAGAGAGAGAGAGAGAGAGAGAGAGAGAGAGAGAGAGAGAGAGAGAGAGAGAAAGAGAGAGCAATCAAAACGAAACCCAGTCACCTGGTAGTTCGAAAACTCATAATGAAACTGACATCGATTGTCGAAGGCATGCCTGCGGTGCATAACTCTGGAAAAGTTGTCGTAGCTGGGAACCCGTTGAGATCCATTCCAACGTCAAAAAAATAATCAGAAGAGTCACCATGAAGTCAAATCAAACGTTAGGTTTTCTCATTTGGTTATTTGCTTTGGCTTTAAGTGTATTGCTTCGATTGATAGCTGAATCTGCTTGCAACCGTGCTGTTCAAGACTGTTCGAACTGTCGTCTGCTAGATGGGCTTGCCGCTGAATCCGAGTCGAGTAAACTGCGGGGTTCAGCGACAAATGAGGGAGTGGCATCAAAATGAAAAGAAGAAGACGAAAAGAAGTTGGAGATACAGTTAAGATATATGGGGAAGAGAAGAGGATGTGAGGTGTTAGATGTATCCAACCGTAGGTGTTCAAACTCAAGACCGGGACAAAGTAGAAAGCGATCGATGTACCGCGACCGACTCTCAGTGCCGACATATAACTTCCAAGCTTTATTGCTTAACGTCTACAACAGGCGAAGTATTGAAGTTTTGGCTCACCTAAACCCGACGACTGAATATGTAAGTGATCCACGTGTGAAAACCGAAACAGAACAGCGCGATGACAGCCAACATTTCTATCCCCGACTGACAAACACGGTAACACTGCATGCGAACTGACTTGGGTCAACGATCAAACCAGCACGGCCCGAACTGAATTTGTTGCGCTGCCATTATCGTGCGCAATTCTGGTAAAAATATAAACCCGGTATGCCGAATTGAGTATAACGAAAGCCGATGTCAAATATACACAGGGATATTTTAAAATGACTTTCAAAATGTAAAAGCAGATAGCAGACCTTTTTATAAGCAATATGAATGACTGAATGTCCACATACAAGTCGAATGACGCCGTCCATTATGCTGACAAATGGGAACTAGCTTTGCGCATGAATTCATTGACATGCATTTCGACTGCGGAGGCTTTTTACAAGCTGAAAACAGGCACGGGCAGGTTTTAGTGGAAAAAGTAAGTGTTTTTAATGAAAACGTCGGAGTAATGGGATAAATAGCTTACACACCTCGTCCTGAATATCTTGCATATTTTCCCTCGGGTCGATTTTCAGGTATTATCTCGCCAAAGGCTCAGTAATACCTAAAAATCGACCCTCGGGAAAATATGCAAGATAATCAGAACTCGGAGAGTGTAACCTATATATCTTGCACACGTTTGCTTTGGTAGTGGCAAAGAAGGAATGCGTGTGACATTGTGTTATGGGGTGAGTCATCGTGACATTCGTGTGTGACTGTTGTTTAGTTCTTGTGTGTGTTGGAGCATCATGGTGTAGACGACATTTGCAGGGAAAGTGTTCTTTCGTGTTATGAGTAGGCTGGCAATCACTATTTCAAAATGCCAACGAGTATTACGAGAGAGACAGAGAGAGAGACAGAGAGAGAAGGAGAGACAGAGAGAGAAAGAAAGACAGATAAAGAGAGAGACAGACAGACAGACAGACAGACAGACAGACAGGCAGAGAGACAGACATACAGACACACAGACACACAGATAGAGACAGGCAGACAGAGGTAGATAGAGAGGGGATGGGTTTGGGGTGGGGAGGTGAAACTCAAACTGGTCCATTGATATGTCGGTGATTGTGTTCAGTTGTGTGGGGCAATGATCCAACATCACGGTACTTTGTTTACCA
Organism: Littorina saxatilis; assembly: GCF_037325665.1. Classification (NCBI taxonomy): domain Eukaryota; kingdom Metazoa; phylum Mollusca; class Gastropoda; order Littorinimorpha; family Littorinidae; genus Littorina; species Littorina saxatilis. The sequence continues at coordinate 37,701 of NW_027127691.1, read as the reverse complement.
TTTTAGAGTCGGAGCAGATTGGAGTGTTCTGTGGTGAAGATCTACCACCATCCATTGTGTCCACAAACTCGTCCGTGCGCATCATTTTCCGTACAAACTACCAACGAGAAAGACGGTTTCAGCGCTGACTACCGGTTCATTGCGCCGCCGACGACACCGACAACTCCTGCTACTACGCCACCGCCTCTCCGTGGTAAGGAG
>NW_027127691.1:22500-32500 GCF_037325665.1 Littorina saxatilis | reverse complement strand
TCCATAGCTGTGTCAGTGACACGATCACGCTCAGAAAGTGAAAAGCCAGTATAGCGGAGTAGCGTATAGCGCTTTAAAGTGCAGCGCGCTTTTCTCTATTCCTTTTAACTTTCTGAGCTTGTTTTTAATCCAAATATAGCATAGCTGTATGTTCTTGGAATTAGAAAGTGATAACGATCGCGAATAAGATAACATTGTTTTTAAATTTATCGATTTCTAAACTTATGAGAATGTTCATATTTTTAGTTTTCTGAGCTTGTTTTTTTTTTATTCAAATATAACATATTAATATGGTTTTGGAATCAGGAAGTAATAAAGAAAATGTTTTTCCTTTCTTTTGCCAGCGTGGTTGGGATAATGCACGGACAAGAATTTCCCGTCAAGGATTGCTTTATTGGGAATGTGTCGAGTGAGTATACGTTTAAAGGCACAGCAATTCCCTTATTAAATAAAAAACCACTCCACCCACTCATATAATGTTATGTTTTGTATGACAAGTTGTATAGATCCTGTCATGTCCCAAGCGTAGCAAACTCTATTATCAGATATCGGGAGATCTTGAAGGAATGTTTGAGCAAACATTGACTTGCTCATCTGCGGGTGGCCCATCTCAAACAGATGGAACAGATTAACTTAAATGAAAGACAGCCAACTAACGCTTGCTTCAATCGAAAATAATAGTAACAAGAGACTGTAGGTGAGACTAACATGCACAAGATAACAATGAACATGTACTCACCAAAATACAACAAGAGACGAAGCCTTCAAGGCTCACGTAAGAAATCGACAAACAGTAACACAAACTCAATCACTCCGTCACACACACACGCACAGTACACACACACACACACACACACACACACACACACACACACATACACACACACACACACACACACAGAGAAAGAGCATAGGTGAAACTGTGCAAGAAAGCGAGACACTAGATCTAGATCTGTCTGTCTGCATGTAGCCTACTTACATGGACACGACTGCCAAATAGTCTCGGCCCGCTCAAAATAACAATCACCGAGACTTTCAGTAATTCCCGATCGCATGACGTCTAACCCTCGTACGTCATAATGTGACGTCAATGTAATATGACGTCTTCAAATGTTAAAGTTTCTACCACAGACATACATACATACATACATACATACATACATACGCACGCACGCACGCACGCACGCACAGACAGACAAAAGTTAGCATCGCATAGGCTACACTTCGTGAGCCAAAAACAACACATTCTAAAATAAAGGTCATATTTGTGTATTTAAGTTATAGATGACGACATTATGACACCCTTTGAAGAGACTACAACGCAGTGCTGCCTGTTTTTTGTAGGATAAACAAAAGGATGAGGTATTATACCTTACTGTGAGGTAACCCTTGTACAATTTTGTATTGCTTTCTTTAGGATAAACAGAAGGATAAGGTAGTATGCCCTCCTGTGAGGTAACCCTTGTACAATTTCGTATTGCTTTCTTTCGGATAAACAGAAGGATAAAGTATTATACCCTCCTAGATCCTGTGAGGTAACCCTTGTACAATTTTGTATTGCTTTCTTTGAAACCCTTGTACAATTGCATATTGGTTTCTTTCGGATAAACAGAAGGATAAAGTAGTATACCCTCCTGTGAGGTAACCCTTGTGCAATTTCATATTGCTTTCTTTCGGATAAACAGAAGGATAAAGTATTATACCCTCCTGTGAGGTAACCCTTGTACAATGTCGTATTGCTTTGTTTCGGATAAACAGAAGGATAAGGTATTATACCGTACTGTGAGGTAACCCTTGTACAATTTTGTATTGCTTTCTTTCGGATAAACAGAAGGATAAGGTATTATACCCTCCTGTGAGGTAACCCTTGTACAATTTCATATGGCTTTCTTTGGGATAAACAGAAGGATAAGGTATTATACGGTACTGTGAGGTAACCCTTGTACAATTTTGTATTGCTTTCTTTCGGATAAACAGAAGGATAAGGTATTATACCCTCCTGTGAGATAACCCTTGTACAATTTCATATGGCTTTCTTTGGGATAAACAGAAGGATAAGGTATTATACGGTACTGAGAGGTAACCCTTGTACAATTTTGTATTGCTTTCTTTCGGATAAACAGAAGGATAAGGTATTATACCCTCCTGTGAGCTAACCCTTGTACACTTTCGTATTGTTTTCTTTCCATCCAGAGTTGCTGTTTCAGCAAACCTCGAAGACGAAAAAACAGGAATCTGTTTGTCAACTACTGTTCACATTACCACACCTTATGTTTCTGTCATTCAGCAACGCTTGGAATCACGACGCTGTCACTCCCGACCATCATGCAGCGTTACCTGGACAGCACAGGTGAGGGGATTGGATGTCGCAGCTCGGGCTGCATGCCGGCATCGAACATCAGAGAACATATCACCTGGAACCACTGTTTCGTCATCAGCTACGGGACCAGCAACAGCAGTGCAGGTAGTTGTTTTTCAGACATAAAGATGTCTTTATTGTGTGTGTTTTTTTAACCCATAACATCAGTGATTCATATAGACCCTGTTCAAATAAAGGAAAGTGTTTTTCAAGATGGCGTCGAGAGGCGTGGTCGGTTCAAATATAATCAAGTATTAAACTTACCTTAAATTCGCCGTTCTTTAAAATCGTCACAAGTGTTTGTTCTGACTCACCACCATCCACAGACGCCATGGAATGAAATCAAACAGTGTGTTGCTGGGCGGGGAAAGAGCTCAGTCGGTAGCGGCGCTGGCCTCAAAACCAGTCGTTGCTATCGGCAGGGGTTCGATCCTCACGGTCGGCAAGTGATTTATTTCCATGAGTCAACTTTGTGCTGACTCTCCTTGGTGTCTGAACATCCCCGTATGCACGCATGCGCACGATAAAGAACCCAAGTTCACAGTGAACATCTCAGGTTTTTGAAACATGTATACACGCATGCAGAATAAAAGAAAAACAAGTAGCGCCGTACTGTATGGCAGCTCGCTTTCCCAAGAGAGAAAACAGCCCGAATTTCCATGAGGTTAACCTCACAGGACTATATCGTCCTTGTCCGATTAAAACCTCGTAACTCGATTTTGTGCGAAATCTACTTTTTTACATCAATATAATCTACGATTTTTTCTCTATTTTTTGGTTATTGTGGTGAAAGCCTAAGATCGCTGGAAGTCAGTTAAAAATGGGTATAAAAATACCTCGTATATCATTTTGGCAAAACCGCGAACCAAAATTACACGTAACTTGAGTTACGAGCTTTTTTTTTGTTCGCGTGTTTTTCAGTTTTGGCCGATGCAAACCTCGTATGTCGACTTACAAGTTTTCTAATATCTAAACACGGCGGTAAATGAACTGTTTCCGTTAGATACGAGGTTACGGTAACATGTCCGTACGCTCAGAGTTTAGGTAAAATTAAATATTAGAGTCATTAATGAAGCTAGAAGTGCCCACATTACGTATTGTGTAGTAAAAATGACACTCTACGACATCAGTTATTGTTCAAATGATTTTTTTGTTAGTATTTTCCTTTGCTAAGTACAAAAGCATAACTACAAAGAGAGAGTAAGCAGTTAAAGTATTCTGAAATATCTCTTAACTATGTAACAGTTCAGTCCTGAACTTCTGATCTTATTTGTTAGCTGAAGATGTACAGGTATGCATATGTCACGTACTGAAGTTGTGTTATAGTGTCTGAATGCAGTCCGTCATGTCTGGCAGTGGGTCCTTCACACCTGAACGCCAATTCTCTTCGCTTGAAGATCTTAGGTTGATGTGCTGTGTGTGCCTGAATAAAAGTTCTATACCATGGGATTTCGAAACGGAACTTATCATAGATGACATCACTGTTCGTATGGACTCTGATTGTGTTTCGTGGGTGTACTGTGTCCATTATCATGGTCAGTTTCATGTGGACTGCATTGACCCAACAACTGTAAAGCATGACAAAAACTGTATCTGCTCGACTTGTCTGCATTAGGAGTCATGTTTGCTCTGTCTGGTGCAAGCTCCGCATGAGCGAGCAGGAGTCAATTGATGGTGCAGATTTCGCTTGAAAACAAAGTCACTATCTTCCAGGAGTAATGGAAGTAGTGAAGCAAACCAAACATTGTGATTCACCAACCCCAAAAACTATGAATGCAACGTTTGCTGTGAATCCAAGTACGGAAACATCCCATAGCATGTGTACCAGATGCACATTCAACGCAAAGACGAAGCTTGCAAATAACAGAACATTGACAAGAGGGTTGCTAAAGAGAATGGTCATGTCCAAGTTTTCACCATGTATCTGCAGATCGACTTGTTGGCCCTATGTATATAAGCAAATGACAAATACTTCAAGGCCAAGCTGTGCTGCCACTACTGTCTTCACATTGTACAACTTGAGTGACACAGAGGTTACTTGCTACTTTTAGGATGAGTCAAAAAAGATAAGTCAAAAGCAACAGTTGGCGAAACAACCAAGGCAATCATTATCTACAATGACGGCTGTGGGTACCAGAACCGCAGTTTAATAGTCTTGGGAAACGCCCATCTTTACTTTGCAGTCAGTCAAGGAAAAGTCGTTTTCCAAAAGTTTCCTGAGAAAGGTCATACCTGGATGAAAGTAGACTCTGTACACCCAGCTATCAAAAACAAACTAAGGAGAAGGCAGATAGTCTGGCCTGCCGAATACGTGGAAGTCATCACCTCTGCAAGAAAAAGGCAACCTTACAAAGTTGTCCAGGTAGCCCACACATTCTTCAAGGACTTTCTTGATCTCAGACACTTCTGGGGATCCATAATTGGTGGATATTCGCAGTCCGAAGTACCTGCCTGACAGTACTTGTCGCTACAAGCTCATCTATTCTGAGGAGTGGTGGCCTTTTTCACAAAGAAGAAGGAGAGCACATGGTGAGCCCGATATCATCCCCCAGCTCTACTGAGTACGGCTGACCATCAAAAGACATAAAGTGGCAGCATCTTCAGCATGTCAAGGAGATTTTTCCAGTAGATTCATACCAATACACATGGTCTACCCTGTGGTCGTTAAGCTCTGCATTCTCATGAGTGGTCATCCTGCATAACTACTACCTGTTCAATGACATTTAGATGACAATTGCACTCAAACTAAGATATCTCATTGTTTTCAAGGAATACTCTGTTTTCTGTGCATACAAAAAGGCTCTTGTATGGATGTTTACGCTTTCCTGCAAGCAAAGAATGTTATGTACTGATAAGCTTCAGTTTACACTTGGTTTTGTTTGTGTGTTAATTGACAAGGTTGCAAGGAGACTGCAAGGACATTTTACACAAGAATGATTATACATCGGTTTGTACAATCAAAAAACAAATGAAAATTGTGACAAAAGAACGATTGTGTGTTTACTGCGTATTAAACATTGTTTTTGTCTTTTTTGTTCTTTGGCTATGTTATAAAACCTTGTAAGTCTTCAAGTTTGGTCGGGTTTTAAAAAAGAAAAACTCGTATCTTGCAATTTTGTTGAATATCGTGCGTTTTAATTGTGACCAACACTATTTAATTACACACAGTAATTTGTTTGTGTTCGTAGATCATGTGCAGAAAAAATTAGCTTATTTTGATGACAAGTTATTTTTTAAAGACGTTTTTTGTGTTTTTCTCGAAACGTTCAAAATCGATTTACGAGGTTTCAATCGGACAAGGACGATATGAAATATTATCCTTATCCTTATCCTTATGTAGGCTACCACCACATCAATTCAAGACATGAAACCAGCAACTGTTCCTCTGAGTCATATTTTATATGCGGCGGGTCCGAAACATGCGTTTTTCATCGTGTTCTTGGGAAGTGTCCATATACATGAATGTTCAATGGAACTAAATTCTGGTGACTGAGCTGGCCACGGTAAAATAGAAATTGTGTGTGTGAATATAGAGAATACTACATGGCTCGCTGTGTCGTACCAGATTTACACGAATTTTTTTTTAAAATATTGGACTGCGAGCGAAATCGAGCTGTTCACTATTTGAAAAAGCAACGAGTGTAAATCTGGTACGACACAGCAAGCCATGTAGTATTCTGTTTATCCTACATTATATACTTCTGTGCCAGATCTAACTAAAAGTCACCGACAGCGCTATTGCCTTTGGATCAACCCGCTTTAGAACTTCAAACCACTTTACTCAATTTGACATTCATTCCTCCGCCATGACACACACTCTCAAACTAGGACAAAGTAGTTCGCCTTTGTTAACACTGTTAAGTTTAATATTGAACATTGATGAAATAAATTCGAACAACGAAATCATGGTCACTTCAAAATATACCAGATAAAAAGAAAAGCAGTGGCCACAGGATAAAAGAAACCAAAAGGAACAACAACAGCAAAGCATATCCTTCCGCGATAGGATTAGCTTGACCTTCCGGTTGATCCCATGTACTACTAATTTACATAGCTTGACCTTCCGGTTGACCTCATTTACATGATATACACACGTGTGATTTGAACGATTTTTATCTCACGGGTATCTCTCTCACGTATGTAGGATAAACCGGCAAATGAACTGAAGCACTGTATATTAGTAGTGTCCAATGTTACGCACCAAAAAAAAAAAAACCGAACATAATGTTCGTACTGCTGTTAAAGTGTTTCAGCATACTTCTGAGAAGTCATGTTTCTTTCCAAAACGGCCTGTGATCTCACCCCATCACACGATGAACAATCACAGACCACGATTTTTAGTCATGTGTGCCGAGCCTCGAGAACATGGCCGATATACATGGACTGGCCTCCGCGCTTCCGATGCCTTCGTCTAGAAATTAATGTTTTCTCCCAAACAAAAATTGTCATTGGTAAATAGTCTATTTTTCCAGAGGTTTTCCACAGTTCATAATAATCAGGTTAACGCCAGATTTATTGAGGTTTTCTGCAGACATCGTACACGATCATGCTGTTTCTCACAACAGTCGTCTGTCTCCGGTAGAATTAAGATTGCTGTGAAAGTTTTCGGCAAGAAAGCACCTTTTCATCCATAAGATTAAATAAGATCGATGTCCTTTTTCAAAAAAGACTCAAAATTAACTCTTTTAGACCCCTACTCATGTACTTTACTCGTTTTGCCATTGTTCACAAATCTGATCTTTTCCGATCCAATGTACAAGAAATTCAAGTGACGTCTGCTAGCTTTCAAAAACAAAAGGCAGTTACTTCCCTTTGGCCGATTCGCGAGAAAAAATATCGAGGGCGCATAGGCACACGGAAGCGATATTCTAAGCCTGCGAGACAACAGCGCGCCGCAATTTAAAAAACAAACAAACACGAAATTGTCCATTTTGGACAGGCTGTAGTACTATACAGTACTGTTTACAGACCAACAAATGCCTTCCAGAGGAGTTTTCAGTGCTCAATTGAAGAGATGGTCTCTAAGTTGCATGGATTCGAGAAGAACAATATGTACCGACAGCCGTAGCAAATAGTGTATGTCTGATTCACATTAGTAAGCATGATCAAGGCGAGTGTGCATTTTGCTCTTTGTATGGAGGCTAAATAAAACTGATTTTAATCGGTAACATCTAAACCATAAACATATTGCCTCACACTGTTTAAGGTTTGGTGAGGGGGTCGGGGGTATAGATGTCATAAAGTACCTATGTATTGAATGCATTTACACACCTTGTCAAACTATGTAGGGTTGGCAGAAACATAATAAAGAGGTAAAAAGGCACTTCTGTATTGAGCGCGTTTACACACCTTGTCAAACTATGTATAGGGCTGGCGGAGAGGTAAGAAATGTACCTCCGTATTTAGTGCGTTTACACACCTTGTCAAACTGTGTATAGGGCTGGTGGAGAGGTAAGAAATGTACCTCTGTATTTAGTGCGTTTACACAGCTTGTCAAACTATGTATAGGGCTAGCGGAGAGGTAATAAAAGTACCTCTGTATTTAATGCGTTTACTCACCTTGTCAAACTGTGCAGAGCTGGGTGTGGGGATGCTTGGGGAGTCAAGACAGGTAGATGTGTACCTGGACGGACGTCTGTCACGGTGCCGTGAACAAGTTCCACCTGACTCGTACCGCCCCAATAACGCTGACCAGACCTGCTTCGTCGCCCTTGGTGATGGGGCCAACTGTCAGGTTTGTCAGTTTGAATAGTGCGTTGTTGCATTATATGGTCACTTCAAGTGCATGCAACACACAAAACAAAGTGTATATTTAGCTATCAGTGCTCTGGCAATGCTGAAACCAGAAATGACAGTGATAAAGGCTAACAACAGAGTTATTTATTAACATCTTATAAGAATCATGCGTGTGTGTGAGCAGATGCGGATACTACGGTCCCGAATAATGTGTGTGTGTGTGTGTGTGTGTGTGTGTGTGTGTGTGTGTGTGTGTGTTTGTGTGTGTGTATGTTTGTGTGTGTGTGTGTGTGTGTGTGTGTGTGTGTGTGTGTGTGTGTGTGTGTGTGCGTGTGCATGTTTGTGTGTATGAGTACGTGCGTGCATGCGCGCGTGCGTACATGCGTGCGTGCGTGCGTATGTGTGTGTGTGTGTGTGTGTGTGTGTGTGTGTGTGTGTGTGTGCATGAGGCCTCACAATCCACAGATTAAAAACACCAGGTTTGATAGAGAGATGATTTACATGCTCAGTGAGATATCCACATTGTTAGGCTTGACAATTCACAGAGAAAACATACCAGCTTGTGAATACACGCTGTTAATGTCTGTTTCAGAGAGAGAGAAAAAACACACCATGTTTGAGAGATACTTTACATGCACAGTTACATTTTCGAAAATACCGCACCTCACAAATAAAACAAATAAAACAAATTCATAGAGAAATAAACACCGGGTTTTAGAGTCACGCTGTTGGTGCTTGTTTCAGGTGGCGGATGCCAGCGCACCGGTTTTCTGCATGACTGACACCAATGAAACAGTCCTGGTGGCTTTCACCACCCCGAACCAGAACTGCGATGAAACGAAGAACACGTTCGAAGCTGACCTTGTGTAGAGGACTGGAGAACGAACGTATTGATACTGCAACAAAGTACTGCCGTTTACAGATTGTGTTTAAATGTTAACTTTTGGTTTTTGGGTTTAAAAACATGTAATTATAGCTATGTTTTCTTCTCACACATTTTTTTCCTCCAAAATTGTAATTAATCAATAAACACGTGATAACAAACATGGTAACTGTGTGTTTTCTGTTTGTACACATAATTTCTCATTTACATGCTTTACCTTAAATCAGAGACAATAAACACTTTGTTTCTAATTAATAACACGTCAGACTAACGGAATCTCAAAACAACATGATTTCCAAAAATAATTTCCAGTGTTAATCGTGAATCGTTTTTTTTAAAAATGCTTACGCACATCTTTGCGATTAAAATAGTATGATTAATCTTCTTCATATTTGTGCTAATACTTTTAATACCAAAAAGCACATCTGTAACATTCAACCTAATTATTTCGCCAATGTTTACTAATATGTACATTTCAATTTATTTCCAAAACCTGAGCACGGTTGGGCATTCAAAGAAAAAATGCTCCAATACATCAAGTTCATCCTCACAATATGTACAGTTTTTATAAGTCTTCACTTTCATTTTACACAGTAAAATATTAGTTGGATAAATGTTTTGCAATATTTTCCAATGCAGTACACGTAATCGAACTTCACTAGTGGCAGTGGCTGCTAAGTTCCAATTCTTTTCGTCAATTTCAAATCCTAACTTTTTTCTCCAAAATCCTCCTGAACAGGGTGGGCTGTATTTTTTCCCTACGAGAATCTTTCGAATTTCTTTTACTGATCTCACTTTTTTTTTTCTACAAAAGGTCGGAATGTCACAGACTGAACAATTTACATCGTCTGTAGCTATATTTCTTAAAAGGAGATGTACAGCTGCTGTACGAACAACATTGTACTCAAGCAATCTATTTGCAGTGTAGCCAGTTCTTTCCGGTGCGTCCCGATAGCGCTACGTGTCATTATTTTGTGCTACGTATCGTTTGCGCTATTTTCTGTAGTGCTATCGACACAAAT
>NW_027127691.1:12500-20000 GCF_037325665.1 Littorina saxatilis | reverse complement strand
TGTGTGTGTGTGTGTTTAAATGAATATTTTACGTCTTCTTGTCTTGGTGGGTAAAGATCTCTTGTTTTATGAACACTTTTTGTCTTACCAGCATTCATTTTGCTAGCTTACATAATCACTTTGAGTTTTACGTTTTGGGGGTACACATTTTTCATTTCGTCATGTGACGCGCAGGGCATCTCGCGCACGTGCGTTCTGAGGAAAACGAAAACCACGATCTACCCGACCATGACTGGGTGGCACTCGTGGAGCGAGGACACTGCGACTTCTCGGAGAAGATACGGGTGGCCACCAAACAGTACAACGCTTCTGCTATCATCGTCTACGACAACGTGCTGTCCACGACCCTCGTTGCCATGTCAAGCTTAGGTGAGGTTGATATTGTTCACCTGCAAGGCTGCTAATTTCAATGTTTGTTGTTGTTGTTGTTGTTGTTGTTGTTCTTCTTCTTCTTGTTGTTGGTGCTGCTTTTGTTGCTGTTGTTGCTGTTGTTGCTGCTGTTGTTGTTGTTGTTGTTGTTGTTGTTGATACAACAATTATGATGGCAAGGCATAAACCAAAGTTGATATTTTTTCTTTTTTTTAATTGAAGGCTTCAAGAGTAAGGTACTGGATTGTTCTAAGACAGATTTATGTTCACGTTATTTCTTGAAATCGGCGTTGAAAATGTTTTAATTATGAGTCTCAGCCGTCGTCCGACCAGGGTTTTTGTTTGTCCGAAGGGGAGGATATCGTCGACTTCTGTTTCATTGTTATCGACTGATGACGCGAGGCCGGCGGTGTTGATAACGATGTAACAAAAGACGATATACTCCCCGAGGACCAACACAAAATTGTGGTCTGGCAAGAATTAAGCCACCAAACATCGTTTTAGTCATCATGTTGGTAGTGCAAAAGTATGCACAATCACCGACAGGGAGCCTGACTTTTTGAATGCAATTCAGGGCCCCAACACGCGTCATAAGTTCACACGATTGCGTCATATGCGAATGTGACGTCAAACGTAAACTTTGCGTTGCTTTTCTTCAAGTCTAAATTTTCATAGAGCTGCCATCATGGTTTGTTTTTTTACGAGTTTTCGTTGTTGCTTTTTGTGTGGTTGTGAGGACGTTGTTGTAAATGGTGCTGTATTTTCCGTGTGTTACTCTTCCACTTCCTCTCCTTCTTTCCACTGCTTCTCCTCCCTTAAACCTCGGCCTTGAATAGGATTAACTGCTGAAGAGACGATAAACAATAATAACCAACCCTTACAACTAATAGGTAGTCCTTGTTCATTTGCAGTTAAAGACGAGGTGTACCTTTTCGTCGGACAGTCTTCCGGGCGTCGTCTGGCCTTGTTAGCCGATTCCGCTGTGCACGTGCATGTGGCGTTAACGGCAGTTAATGACTCATCAGACTGTGACAAACGGATTTGCACATAATTTTATATTGGAGTTATGTGACGCAGGTGTACAAAATTTCATGGGCCACGAACTTTGAGTAGGCACCGCACGGTGAAATATTGTCCGTGCAGTGCAGTGCTGTCACGTGTGAGATGTGACCAATCAGAGAAGAGTATTAACTGAGGTCACGTTTGTAGAGAGATTAGACAGCAGAGCTTTCCAGACCGTTGAAAAGACAAGACGGGTCTCCTGTTGGGTAAAGTTTCTCACCGGGCGCTAGAGGTCGTTGGACTCGTGCCGCGGTATTGAATCGTTGGATTCAACTGCTGTGTTTACAGGTATTTATTGAATTGATATTTTGCTCGGAGATATTATTTTGCTCGGAAATATTGACTTGAGAAATGACCGGGAGAGTCATGTGTGAATTGGCTGAAAAGCGTGCGCTGATGTCAGCCATTGTTGAAAAGGGAATGTTTACATGTTTTTCGGAAATGAAGTCGCTTATGAGTAAGCGGGTGTATATACTGTAACCGCATAAGTTAGTTGACGGTAGTGATAAAGAATGTCAGAAAAGTTTATTCAAGTATGGAGACTTATGGTAGTTTAAACTTGTGTATTTTAGCATCCCGGGCCGAGTGGGTCGCGGAAGTGGGGAGGCGAGACGGGAGGTTCCGCCCATTACGTCCCGAGCCGTGAGCTGTGGGAGCGCAGGAGGGAGTCAGCGTGAAGCGCTGGAGAACGGGGACCCCGTCCCATTCCACCACGCGAAGACAGTTTGCGTGGGTGGGGTGGACCAGTACGTGCCACTGAATGGTGTGAGTACGACTGGGAAGAAGTAACCAGCGAGATAGCTGTGCGGAGATACGTTCCCCAAGTAAACAAACACGAGACGTAGAGCGTTCGTGGTTTTTGTGATCTGTGTGTAACAGAAATGAATATTGACAGAAGTATTGCCCGAGACAATGACTTCGTGTGTAGTGAGACAGACAGGCTCTCACGGGAAAAAGCTTGAAGTGTTCTACGTGTGTGCACGTGAATTATAGACTGCATGAGAAAGTAACATGTGTGTATTTCTGTGCAGCTAGTTTTCTGTATGTTAACAGAAATAGAACTTTCATGTTGAGTGAGAGTGATTTGTAGAATGAATGGGAAATAATATGTTTACGTTGTGTTGATTGTTTCAATAGAGGTACATGGGCAAAGGGCTGTAACCGTGTTGTCTTTGTGCCTGGTTGGAGTGTTGTGTGTGTGTGTGAAGGCTAGATAGTAAACAGAGAGAAGCACGCACAATTTCTGATAGGAGTAAATATACATACATACAGACATACACACGTAAATTCCAGCCGTAACATTTGGTGACCCCGATTACTCTGTGTTAGTTAAAAATTTGTAGTTGTTTCCCTGCTTTACTACATTTAATTTTGTCCCCTGTGTTGGGTTTTTAGAATTTTTGGCAGTAGGTCACGCAGACAGAGATTTTTCAGATTGAGTAGTTGTGTCGTTCATGTCCTGTTTTGTACTGTTACCGTCTCCAGTTTTACGGTAGTGCTTACTGTACAGTTCTAAGCACTGAGGGATTAGCTTCATTTTTCTACCTGTGGGGTCTTTCATTTCTCTTTCCTTGCTCTTTTCTGTGCTTTCAATTTTGTAAAATATTTGGTAAATTTTTTTTCTTTCTGCTTTGGAATAGGGATCTATCTGTTGTTTATTGCCCTTTGCCTTTGTTAAGTTGATTAACTTTGATTAATTTTGTTCTTTTGGACTTTGAAATTTTATGATTTGATTTTGAATTTTTTTTTGTTAGTGTGATTGATTAGGTTTATTGATTTTGTAGGATTGGTTTGTTGATTTTGTAAGTTTGTTGTAAATAATTAAGGTAATTAGTTGTGATATTTTGATATAGACTTTAATTAGTTTAAATTTTAGTTTATTTTTGATTTATTTGCTATGGTAGTAGATTGGGTACTTTGATTTTTTTTTGGTTTTATTTAGTCTGCTGTTTGGTGATTGTGTCACTTTAATATTTTTTTTGTGGAATTTGTTTTATTTGCCTCCAACTACATTTTTTGTTGTCTTGTTGATCTAAATTAAGTTAATCTTATTAGTAGTTGTATAATATAGTTATTTTAAGCTACTATTTAAAACTTTGATTTTGTTGTTGTTTAATATGGATTGTTTCACTTCATAAATTTTTTGTTGGAACTTCGTTTTTATTTTGCTTCCAACTGCGTTTCCTTTAGTTGGACTTTACTTATTTTGGGTTTGATTTTCTGATTTAGTATTTAGATTGTTGATTAGTCTTAGTATTTACTTGTGTTTGCATCTTTAAACTTTAAATTTTTCCTACTATTTGTGGTTTGGGGTTGTTGTTTTGTTTGTGCATGTATATATGTTTTGAAACAAGATTCGTTTTGACTTCATTAACTGAGTATCTGACTTTAATTAAAATTGTTGGATATTGTTGCGTGAGATTTACGCCAAAACGTGTTTGGATATAGTCTTGTGTTGACTATTGTATCTTGTGCCAGATTTTGTGTGGTACTTGACAGTTTCAAGTAGATTGCTTGAGCTTGCATTATTGTTTGAAACTTTTTCAAATTTTTTTTCTAAACTTGGACATATTTTGGGTGTGATTTTGAGAGTTCAAAACTTACACAATGGAGATCCCGCAGTGGGGCACTGCGGTTATGAAATTAAAAGCCCCTCCTGTTTTTGGAACCGCAGGAGCTTTCTAGTTTGCTGTTAGGTAGATTTTTGGTTCCTCTTTCCTGTCATGCTCTCTTTTTCTTCATGAATTCTTTTCTTTTTTCTGCCTTCTTGCTCATTCACCTGTATTTTTTCCAAAAATCTCTTCTCTTGCCGCTTGTCTCGCGATTCATGTATAGTTTAATCTGTTAGTGTTCTGATGTAAGTCCAGCAGTAGATAGGTTAAGCCTATTTTAACATACTGGAAACTGGTAATCTTCCAGTAGGTATTAATTTAGTTTTACTAAAGCCTGCTGGGACACAAGTAATGGGTTAGTGCATTTGTAAACAGGAATCGCTTGACAAGTGGCCCCCTTCATCCCCCCCTTCCTCGTCCTGATATGGCTCTGCGTAGTCGGCTGGACGTTAAGCAACAAATAAACAAACAAACAAACAAACACAATGGAGAGCGAAGATGATTATGATGCGTTCTTTGAAAAGTTTGTTAAACAGGCAGAGACTTTAGGTCTTGCTGCAGAGAAACGTGAGAAATACGTGAAAGAAAGTTTTGATCGTTTGGAGAGAAAACGAGAAAAAGATGAAAAGCAAAAAGAAAGGGAAATGGAAGAAAGTCGAAGACAAAAAGAATTGGAAATGGAAGAAAGACGAAGACAAAAAGCATTGGACAGGGAAGAGAGACAAATAGAATTGAAAAAAGAAGAAAGAGAAAAAGATAGGGAACACCAGTTGCTAAAAGAAAGGGAAGAAAGAGAACACCAGTTGAAACAAAGAGAACTTGAGATTAGGCAGGCTGAACTTAGTGCTGGTTCGCGTACACCGCAAAATGATCGGGATTCTCACACCAGGCTCCCTGCTTTCAGAGAACAGCAAGATGATATAGACTCATACTTGTTCAGGTTTGAAACTCATGCAAAATCTCTGGGATGGGAAGAGACAAGATGGATCACGTACTTGTCTGCTCTCTTAGAGGGTAATGCATTAAACCTATACCATAGCCTTGCTGCTGCTGGTGAACTAACATACCAATGTTTGAAAGAAAACTTGCTGAAGACCTTTCAGTGCACATCTGAAAATGTTAGACAAAAACTCAGATATAGTAAACCAAGAGAAAATGAACCGTTCCAAACTTTTGGGATTGAGTTACGACGATTGTTTGATCGTTGGGTTGCGCTATCTGACATAACCACAGATGTTGATGGTTTAGTGAACTTGATTCTGGGAGAACAATTCCTTGAAAGTGTATCGGCCGACTTAGCGACTTTCATTCGAGAGAGAGGTCTTGTTAAACTTGATGATATGGTCACAGCTGCCGAGAATTACCGTTTATCACGGGAGTCAGGATATACTATTTTCCCAGCTGGTTCCTGTGTTCAGGAAGAGTATGTTGGCACTGCTTTTGCACATGATGATCACGGGGGTGATCAGGAGTTACCGCGAGTTGGTTCTGGTTTTGCAAAGCGTAGTCATAACCAGAATGACGAGAGTTCTGGGAACGTGACGTCTGATGCTCAGGCATATCCTCAAGGTGATGCATGTAAATCACGTAAACGTAGACGTAGTCGTGCAGGTGGTCAGAACCATGATTCATTTCGACCGATCCAGAGCATTTGTTGGTTGTGTCGTGAGAAAGGTCATAAGATGCTACAGTGTAGATGGCGGACACATCCTGTAAATCCTTGCCTCGCTTGTGATTTTTACGGCCATAAGTGGAAGTCGTGTCCGTACAGAGCGAGGGAAATCGAAGCGCTGCGTGAAGTGGGTTTGAGAGTTCCTTCACCCCGAGAAAAAGACACTTGTTTATTGTGTTTGAGGAAAGGACATTGGGCAGTACAATGTCCATGGCGTAACCATGCTCCGGAAGCTAGACTAAGGGAAGACAAGAAGAAGTTTGAAGATGAAGAGAAGAAGAATGCAGTTGTTCCGGAGATCGTTCCTCCAGTTAAGAAAGTTGTGCAAAGTTTGAAGTTGGAACATGGTAGTGTCAACGAGAGTGAATGTACAGTCCTTCGAGACACGGGTTGTACGATTTCTGGAGTGCGTAGAGGATTGGTGTCAAAGGACCAGTTTGTCAGTGGTAACGTCACTTGTAAGACATTTGGTGGGGAGGTTCTTACTTATCCTCAGGCGAAAGTCATGGTAGAGACACCTTATATTTCGGGTGAAATGGTTTGTTGCGTCCTGAATGATCCTGTGGCTGATTTGATCATAGGCAACATTCCGGGGATTTCAGGGAGTGCAGACTGTTTTCCTGATGTTGAGGGGGTTACGGCTATGGCTAATCGTGCGCAGGAAAAGAGAAGAAACCCTCCTGATAGACCTTTGGTTCTGACTCCAGATCAGAAGGTTGCGTGTTCGAATGAGGACTTGGCAAAACAACTCAGTCAGTTGCAGGCAGAAATGAACGGATTAAAGTCCAAGTTGATTGAGACTACTGCTGCTGTAAGCCATGGTGGCACTCGCAGAAAGAGGTCAAGGAAATGGTTTGCATGATTTTGACTACTTGTCGGTTTTGCATCAGGAACATGAGTAATCGTACTATGTTGGAAGAGTCGTGGACTCAGGATAAGAATACTGATGCTGTTAAAGAAAGACTTTTCATGTTTGGGCTAGAAAGCAACATGACTGGAAATTCTGAGTTAAAAGAAAAACTCAGTGGAATCTTCCTAGAGAAGGAAGAAGTACTTTATCAGACATAAAGTAGTGTTGTTATACTGATGGGATCAGTAGATCAGAAAGTTTGTTTCTTATGTCAGCTACGACAATTTTGATCCGTAGTGGAATGCGATATTGAAATTGTATTACAGTGAAGTAGTTACCCTCATTTACCTGTTATCCTAAAGAAAAAATAACCTCGGTCGGTCATTTTTTTTCCGGGAGGAGGGGGTAATGTGACAAACGGATTTGCACATAAATGTATATTGGAGTTATGTGACGCAGGTGTACAACATTTCATGGGCCACGAACTTTGAGTAGGCACCGCACGGTGAAATATTGTCCGCGCAATGCAGTGCTGTCACGTGTGAGATGTGACCAATCAGAGAAGAGTATTAACTGAGGTCACGTTTGTAGAGAGATTAGACAGCAGAGCTTTCCAGACCGTTGAAAAGACAAGACGGGTCTCCTGTTGGGTAAAGTTTCTCACCGGGCGCTAGAGGTCGTTAGACTCGTGCCGCGGTATTGAATCGTTGGATTCAACTGCTGTGTTTACAGGTATTTATTGAATTGATATTTTGCTCGGAGATATTATTTTGCTCGGAAATATTGACTTGAGAAATGACCGGGAGAGTCATGTGTGAATTGGCTGAAAAGCGTGCGCTGATGTCAGCCATTGTTGAAAAGGGAATGTTTACATGTTTTTCGGAAATGAAGTCGCTTATGAGTAAGCGGGTGTATATACTGTAACCGCGTAAGTT
>NW_027127691.1:0-7500 GCF_037325665.1 Littorina saxatilis | reverse complement strand
CAAAAATTATTATCAAAATTAAATTGTCGAAATCAATTTAAAAACACTTTTATCTTATTCCTTGTCGATTCCTGATTCCAAAAACATATAGATATGATATGTTTGGATTAAAAACACGCTCAGAAAGTTAAAACGAAGAGAGGTACAGAAAAGCGTGCTATCCTTCTCAGCGCAACTACTAAACCGCTCTTCTTGTCAATTTCACTGCCTTTGCCATGAGCGGTGGACTGACGATGCTACGAGTATACGATCTTGCTGAAAAATTGCGTTGCGTTCAGTTTCATTCTGTGAGTTCGACAGCTACTTGACTAAATATTGTATTTTCGCCTTACGCGACTTGTTACATTTAGTCAAGTTTTGACTAAATGTTTTAACATAGAGGGAGGAATCGAGACGAGGGTCATGGTGTATGTGTGCGTGTGTGAGTGTGTGTGTGTGTGCGTGTGTGAGTGTGTGTGTGTGTGTGTGTATGTGTGTGTGTGTGTGTAGAGCGATTCAGAGTAAACTACTGGACCGATCTTTATGAAATGTTTCATGAGAGTTCCTGGGTATGATATCCCCAGATCCCGGTGCAAGGGAAGCTCTATGGCAGTCTGGACGACCTACAGCGCACGGCAACATTTGCGCGGGGAAACGGCGTTTCCATCTGAGTGATCGACAAGAAGAAGAAGAAGAAGAAGAAAATATCCCCAGATATTTTTTTCATTTTTTCGATAAATGTCTTTAATGACGTCAAATCTGGCATTTTGTCAAAGTTGAGGCGGCAGTGTCACACTCTCATTTTTCAATAAAATTGATTGAAATTTTGGCAAAGCAATCTTCGACAAAGGCCGGACTTTGGTATTGCATTTTAGCTTTTAATTGATGACTTTGGTCATTAAAAATCTGAAATTTGTAATAAAAATTATTTTTTTTACAAAACGATCCAAAATTACATGTATCGTATTCTTCATCATTTTCTGATTCCAAAAACATATAAATATGTTATATTCGGATTAAAAACAAGCTCTGAAAATTAAAAATAGAAAGATTATGATTAAAATTAAATTTCCGAAATCGATTTAAAAACAATTTCATCTTATTCCTTGTCCGTTCTTGATTTTAAAAACATATAGATGTGATATGTTTGGATTAAAAACACGTTCAGAGAGTTAAAAAGAATACAGATATAGAAAAGCGTGCTATCCTCCTCAGCGCAACCGCTACCGCGCTTTTCTGGATTGTTAATTTCACTGCCTTTGCCACGAGCGGTGGACAGACGATGCTACGAGTGTACGGTTTTGCGGAAAAAATGCAATGCGTTCAGTTTCATTATATAAGTTCGACTGAGCTTGACTAAATGTTGTACAGGGTGACCCCAAAAAAAGAGTACCCAAACAAAATTGAATAACTTTGTCAATTTTAACTTTTTTTCTTTCTTTTTGAGGTGAGTAAAGCTAATCCACTGCATGGTTGGATGAAATAAAAGCTGTTCTCACAATGAACTATACTAATGATCAACGGACGTTTTGCATAGAGACCTATTTTCGCACAAAATCATACAGAGATGTGCAAGTACAGTTCCAGAGACACTTCGGTCAGCGCGATTTCTATCTTTGGGGTTCCTGAAAGACAACATCTACAGGAACAACCCACAGACAATCACAGAACTCAAGAGAGCCATCACAACAACCATTCGCGGAATCTCGCAACAGGAGTGTGTGCGGGTGATTGATAACTTTGCGCGGCGAGTTCAAGTTTGCCTGCAGCGGCGTTTGGAGCATGTTCTGTAGAATGAGCATAACTTTCCTGAAAGACAAGCTAGAACGCTAAAATTTTCTGTGCAAATCATGCAGAGGCTACTTGTGTGTGTAAATAAATTTTATGAAGATTGCTTTATTTTTGTTCAATTTATGACGTTTTGTTTGGGTACTCTCTTTTTGGGGTCACCCTGTAATTTCGCCTTACGCGACATCTTGTGAGGTTTCCCGGCATTTTCTTATTCTAACTAAAAACAAAATCATTCTAGTGTCATTTTATTCACACTTCCTTTGCAACAAACCCTTGGCTATCTGGCACACTTTTTGGATCAACATGTTTTTTTTACAGGGGTCACGTGACCTAAGCGAAAGTATGGGTATCCCCAAAGTCGATCCGCGCTTACGTTTGACAGGAAATTCGCCAACATAGACACGTTTTCCGTACTTAACTTAGCAACAACATTATTGCGACGAATTTCGCAACCGGTTTAAAGCAATAATTCCCGTAGCATGTCAGTCAAACTTGATATGGCATAAAAAGCCGCGTCCATTTGACTATCTGACACGCCTTTCGGATTAAAGAGTTATTTTACATGGATCACGTGAACGCAGCGCAAATAAAGGTTCCCCAAAAATCGGCATGAACAAAACAGAAGGGACCAATCAAAAATCGACGAAAATTCATAATAGGCACAACTTGGCAATTGTTACATGCGAGAAGAAAGACACATCGATGTTTTTACCCAGAACACGTTGTTTTGTTTAGTTAGCTTCCGTATTTTGCGAGTCATGTTATTCCTATTGATGCAGGTGTCGATTTTATGAGCGGTCAAAAATGGGAAGTGCTGCGTCAATGTTGCAGCGCCATGACAAAACAAACTGTATCTCAGCAATGATTTTATGGATTGGCGTACATTTACTAGCCATGTAAACTCATGAGAAAAATATGGAACGTTCACGCTGTTATCCACTGACAGCTGTCATCGCTGGGGGCCTTTCAAAACATGTTGCGGTCACGCATGACTGGGCATCGCTGTGGCACAACATTCATCCGAAAAATATCAAACGTGAATTTACAGGCCTAGAAAATGTACACAGGTGTTACATGCAAGCAAATGAAACTTCGGCAGTAATGTTATTAATTATTTGTCTGTGGACAAGCGAATTCTAGAATATTTTGGACGTAAGTGAACAATTCAATGATGGGTTTTAACACTCTTTCCAGAACATTGCATAACACATACACACATACCTGTAATTATATAACATTTTACGCGAATGATGTCTAGGGTGTAGGCATAAAATATTGTAAGTGTCAAATCAATCCACCCAGGCATTGCTGAAATACAGGGCTTTTGTCATGGCACCCGTCAAAATTGACGCTAAACTTCCCGTTTTTGCTCGCTCGTGTGCTCAAAACCTGCGGCAGTAGGAACAGCATATACAGGACACGAAATATACAAGCCACCTAAACAAAACAACATTTTCTGGGTAGATAATGGATTTGACTTTCCCCTCGTATTTAAAAGTTGTCAAGTGTTGCCTATGATGATGACGAAATCCATGTCCCACCCTCGTGTCACCACAGTGGCACGTACAAGACTTTGAACATTCTGCCATAAGTGCAGGTGACTGAATACAGCTAAACACACACACACACATTTGTAGCGCGACTCGTGTTGCTGCTAGCTTTGCACTGGGAGAAAGCGATCCGAATTGTCCAGCAATGGAATAATCAAGTACATGAAATAAAATGAAAAAAAATCCGAGTACGATGGAACAGTTGGAAGTATGAAATAGTTATCCACTTTAAACCAACTCTCGCTGGGCCTTTTCTGCTTAACGCGTAAGAATAAGAATAAGAATAAGAATACTTTATTATCTCATAGAGAAATTCAGGCGTGGTACATAACAATAATACAAACAGGACATTGTTTTTACATAAGACATATAGCACTATATAACAGGGCAGGTTATAAACACACCTCCCACATACAACGTAATGAGTTGCTTGTATGTTTGTACATATTATTTATTGTGGCAATGAAGCATAGATGCCTTTACAGTTTCTTCCAATGTGATTGTGCCCATCGGAATGAGGCAGTGTGAAGCAGGACTCATTCGTACAGAAAAGTCTGGGCCACTACTGCCTCGTCCAGTGAGCACACCGTGTCCACCTATCAGAAATAAAACTTCTTCTTCTGTTTCAAATACACTTCTGTATTGTACGAGTTGGCTTTTACGTATAATAATGTGCACACCGAACAAGTCTTCACGAAGGAAAGCGGCGGCCTCTGCTGAAAAGTGCCCAACTCAAAAACGAGAACGGTGATGATGGTTTCCAATGGTCTGAGAGTTTGTACTCTCTAACACATGACAGGTACCCTTCCGGTAGCTTCCCCTGTAGTCTTATGGCCTGCGAATATGCCTTCTCATTGGATGCGAATACATTCACCCACACTCAACTTGTTGTTCCTGGTATGTGTATTTCAAGTTTTACCTCTTTGCTGCCAGGACATACTGATGAACACGTGTTCAAAGCCCTACCTGCATTTACCTGATTTGACAACTTAAAGTAAGCCCTTGATGTATAAATGAACACACTACACACATTGCTTTTTTGTTATTTTTTTATTCTACTGTTGTTGCTATAAATTGAACTATTTGTTAGCCATTGAAGCAAGTTACCCAGGACGCCAGCCGACGTCCTGCAGGCAGCGAAAGGGTTAATTAAGCAAGCATGTTTGACGGGCTGACAGTAGTATACCAACATTACAAAGTATGTCCGTCAACCACTCCCTGATTTTCTGCAGTAGTCTGAGTGCTTCTCTTCAGGCCCAGTCGTTTCAACAGCCTCTCCCTCTGAACCAATCTCCGCCGTTCCTGTACGTGGTGCAACAGAAACAGCAAGGGGTTTGCGGAAGAGCTGAGAGGCAACATCACCACCACCAGGCCCAACATCACCTTCTTCGACATCAGGTCTTCTCGTGACGTCATCATCATCAAGGTCGCAAAAGTCAAAGGCAACCAGCTCAGAGATCTACACGCAGCCAGCAACACCACACAGCGAGCATGGGCCAAGTCATGACGCTGCTGTGAGGAAGAGGTGACGTCGTGAGTCAAAACGAAAATGACGTCATCACGGACCCGAATGACGACATACAGTGCGGCGATTCCCACCGTAGTGAGCAAAGTAAGAGTTAGGGAGAGGCTGGAGCTCACAATGAAGAACTGGTAAGCCGCGCTGTTGGCACTGTACGATATGACAGGCAGGGGAACACACAGCCCAATCAAATGATACAGCCCGACGCGGGAAGCCGTGGGCAGCATTGGCAGGACAGCCAGCAGCACGCCTCCGGCCCAGCACACCGCACTGGCCGCATGGGCCGACCTGACACTAAACCTCCTCCCACTGTGTGACCACATGCCGAGGCAGCAGTGGAGCGTCATGAGAAAGAAGAGCGCCGTGGACACGAAGGAGGAGACGGAGGAGAACGCTGATGCTGTTCGACACGCGGCGCTGTGCCTCCACGCGCTGTCCTCCCACACGTACCTCCCTTCGTACACAGCATCTGCACACCTCACCACAGCCACGTACACACCCATCAACAGGTCTGACGCTGACAGGTGTGCTGCAAAAACGGTAGAGGCAGACTCGGGGTTGGTTCTTCTGGCCACTCTACGCAAGACAAGACACGCCAAGTTCCCAGTGAGGCTCAGGGCGGCAAAGGCAACCAGAACTGCTCGATATGCAGTGGAACTTAGTAAATTATCACACGACGAAATCGTGTCCATTGGAGCGTTGCAGTTGTTTTGATCAAATTGATCAGGCAGGACTTGTGAACAGCAAAGTTTGTAGTTATCAGATTTCAAATAACGAAGATGACCCAGTTCTTTAAAGAACTCTTCAGGAAAATCTGTCACTAGGCAACCTTCGAGCAGAAGTACTTGTAATTTAGGTAAAAACCGAGAGCTGTTGCCGGCTAAATGTGTGATACCACTGAAAGTCAGATTCATTACCTCTATATTTGGGAAGGAAGCAACCAAGCTGACATTTATTCGTCGAATTGCCCCCTGGGAAAGATCCAAGAGCCTCAAAGATGGAACCGTTGCTGTTGTTTTTGCTGACGTAAACAGTGACGTCAGTGGGTTGGCGGAAAGGTCTAGCACTCGCAGTGAAACCAAACCCAGCAAATGATCCGTGCTGACTTCACTGATGTGATTGTAGCTGAGGTCAAGGCTGTTGAGGTTGGGAAAACTGAGGTGCTGCACGTGCTGGAGGTCACAGCGAGACAGACCGAGATGAACCAGCATCCTGTTGTCTCTCAGCTGGTCCGGCGTGATACTACTGCCGGTAGCATCCAGGTAACGAACATCAGTAAAACGACTCAATTCAACGCGTGTCGTGCAGGTAAAAGCCAGCCCACGACAGACACAATTCTCCTCAGGGCACTCTGCCTCACAGAGCAGTTCATCATCTCGCTCTGGACATTGGAACATGCCGTCACACACGTGGTCAGGATGCAGACACACTGCGGACCCACGACAGCGGTAGAATCCTGGACACCTGTACCCCTCACACCCGTCTTCATCCTCTTGACCCATACAGTCAGCCACCCCGTTACAGCGGAGATAGACGGGGAGACAGTAGTCCTGGCCCGGACACTGGAAGTGTGTACCGGGGGGGCAGTGATAGTCGGTGCTGGGTTCCGCCTTCACTGGAGACAGGTATTTGAAGCTAGCGCTGTTTTCATTACGGCACATCTTGCTTTCTTCAACCTATATCAACACATCATTTTCGCAAAAATATAGATGGAAGAGCAACAGAACTATCCGTTTATGCTTATGGGAATTGTATACAGAGCAACAAAAGAAACGCGAAAACATTCTGCATTGTTTGCTTGACAAAATCTCAAACATTTATAGAGTTAGAATTATCAAACCACAAACGTTTGATGAAGGCATACTTTGACCTAGCGGTTGTGTGATTATTTTGATGCTGCGACTGTTTCAACACACGGGACAAGCAGGTTTAACGTTAAACACATAATGCGCGCTCGCAGCACGTGCAAGTAGAGCAGGACAAATCTGATGTGTGAGACGTGTTCACTAATGCATTAGCAACCAAAAGAGACCATGGTACGCTTGCTGCCAGTCTCACTTTTGGAACAGCCAGGATGCCAAGATTGACAACACCAAAATGCCAGGTCGATTTAAAGCTGGGGATCACCCAAAAGCACTGGCATGTGCTTTAGACGTACACATGTCAACAGTCTATTAGCTTCAGCAATGTTTTGTTGACATTGGAAGTGCTGCAGTTATGCAACGCAGTGGATTATACGCATTACCTCAATAAGACAAGATCGCAATTTCCTGCCACAACATCTTCGAGATCGATTCAATACAGCCACTGACACTACCAGGAGCATCATTAGAAGCCACCAGTGTCCGATCAGTGGCCAGAGAGCGCGATGAAGACTGACTGAGCGAGACCTCCAAAACTTCATTAACGTTAAACCTGCTTGCCCCGTGTGTTCAAACAGTCGCAGCATCAAAATAATCCAACAACAGCTAGGTCAAACATGCCTTCATCAAACGTTCGTGGTTTGATAATTCTAACTCTAAAATTGTTCGAGATTTTGTTAATCAAACAATGCCGATTTTTTTCGCGTTTGTTTTGTTGCGCGGTATATTTCTCCATTTTCACACAGAAAATAAAATTTCGCTTTATTATGTTTGGTTCAACCCCCCCCCCCCCCCC
>NW_027127690.1:10000-13774 GCF_037325665.1 Littorina saxatilis | reverse complement strand
AAAAAATGAAAAAAACGTTCGGGGATATCAATCCCAGGAACTCTCATGTAAAATTTCATAAAGATCGGTCCAGTAGTTTGGTCTGAATCGCTCTACACACACACACAGACAGACAGACAGACAGACAGACAGACAGACAGACAGACAGACACACACACATACACCACGACCCTCGTCTCGATTCCCCCCTCTACGTTAAAATATTTAGTCAAAACTTGACTAAATATAAAAAGGATAAAATAAAACCATGTACTTCTTTCCACGACCACGTTTGGTGTGTCCCTTGGGTTGCCGTAATAAACAGATTCGACTGTTATAGTGGGACGTAAATTCTTATTATATGCTTTCTCGAGAAGGAGGTATCATTAGCCTACATGCGTGTAAACATAATCTGTAGCCTTCGACAGCAACAAAACAATCATGTACATTACTTTATTCTGCCTGCGTGACGTGTATACGTGACACCACGAACGTTTTTAGATTTGAATCCGCATCAAAGAAAATAGTTCCAATGGGATTTGTGTAAATACTTGGTACCGGACTTGGATGGGAAAGGGAGGGAGTGAGAACGGTGAGATCGACGTACTTTCGGGTAGGAAGACAAATGTCGCCAATGTTTTTACAGAGTGACGTTAAATAAACGATTTTATCATCATTATTTCAGGTAGGAGAGAAATAATTGTTTGGGGGAGAGAGAGAGTGGGGGTGTGGATGGTGGATTGTGCTTGCGGATGGAAGAGATAGTCGGGGGGGGGGGGGGTGGGGGAGATGTGAGGGTGTGGGTGGGGGGATGGAGGTTTACATTACAGGATAGGAAATTACGGATGTATGAGAATGAGCACTTTCCATTCGCTCTTTGTCTGTGTTCCCTCATTACTTCCGTTTTCTCTCATTGAAGGCTTTCACCCTCAGTGCATAGCTTACCTACTATTCGTTGTTCCGGTTTACTCGGAAAGAGATAGGCCTATGCAGACGCATGCGGGCTTTTCTTTTGTTCGTATAGATCTATTTCGGGAGTTGAAAGTCACGCATAACTTGAAATAGCATGTCTGCGCTTTCTTTGCTTTGTTTTGACTAAATGTTTTAACATAGAGGGGGAATCGAGACGAGGGTCGTGGTGTATGTGTGTGTGTGTCTGTGCGTGAGTGTGTGTAGAGTGATTCAGACCAAACTACTGGACCGATCTTTATAAAATGTTACATGAAAGTTCCTGGGAATGATATCCCCGGACGTTTTTTTCATTTTTCCGATAAACACTTTTGATGACGTCATATCCGGCTTTTTGTAAAAGTTGAGGCGGCACTGTCACACCCTCATTTTTCAATCAAATTGATTGACATTTTTGTAAAGCAATCTTCGACGAAGGCCGGACTTCGGTATTGCATTTTAGCTTGGTGGCTTAAAAATTAATTGATGACTTTGGTCATTAAAAATCTGAAGATTGTAATAATTTGTTTTTATATAAAACGATCCAAATTTACGTTCATCTTATTCTACATCATTTCCTGATTCCAAAAACATATAAATAAGTTATATTTGGATTAAAAACAAGCTCTAAAAATTAAAAATATAAAAATTATGATCACAATTAAATTTCCGAAATCGTTTTAAAAACAATTTTATCTTATTCCTTGTCGGTTCCTGATTCCAAAAACATATAGATATTATATGTTTGGATTAAAAACACGCTCAGAAAATTAAAACGAAGAGAGGTACAGAAAACAGCGAAACCACTACCGCGCTGAACAGGCTCGTCAGTTTCCCTCCGTTTTGCACAAGCGGCGGACTACGGTCATTGTGAAAAAATGCAGTGCGTTCAGTTTCATTCTGTGAGTTCCACAGCTTGACTAAATGTAGTAATTTCGCCTTACGCGACTTGTTTTATTTCTTTCCTTTCTTGCTTGCTACCAGCTTGCTCAGTCATGCATTCGCTCGATGGAAGCAAACTGAATTTCCGAGCAATAGGATAATCATAGAGTAATGGGGATGAAAATGCATTCATGTGCGTGCTGAATTTGATACGTAACATTGTATTTCGTTGGGGTTTTTTACTCGCGAGAATTTAACCAGAACACGATTTCTTCTATTTTAATGCTTGCCAGTATATTTGGAAAAATCCGGATAGAAATTAAACAGCTTGACTCCAGTGTCAATATAGTTCCGTTCCCACTTGAAACGGAGAAACCGTGGCAAATTCATGCTAAACCGAAGAACAATCAAATAACTCGATGACTTCCTGTGGTCTTGCCAATTATGTATCAGCTCCCTCTGGTGTTACATCCGTGCGGAGGCGGGGGGTGGTGGGGGGGGGGGGGGTATGTTGAAGGGGTCTCTTTACGTTTGTATGAGGTCAAAGCAAGGTCATTCTTTGTTGTATTCGGCCATTTGTATCCGTCACGACATTGCCCAAAGTGCTCAGTGTCTCTCCATTCATTCGTAAGTTTAAAGTTACCGTCCTGCATAATTATCGTCGGTGAAATCGTAGGACCTCGTAAAGTGCTTCTGGCGCCAAGTCACTTAAACTTCTTCTTCTTCTTCTTCTTCTGCGTTCGTGGGCTGCAACTCCCACGTACACTCGTGTTTTTTGCACGAGTGGAATTTTACGTGTATGACCGTTTTTTACCCCGCCATTTAGGCAGCCATACGCCGTTTTCGGAGGAAGCATGCTGGGTATTTTCGTGTTTCTATAACCCACCGAACTCGGACATGGATTACAGGATCTTTTTCGTGCGCACTTGGTCTTGTGCTTGCGTGTACACACGGGGGGTGTTCGGACACCGAGGAGAGTCTGCATACAAAGTTGACTCTGAGAAATAAATCTCTCGCCGAACGTGGGGACGAACTCAAGCTGACAGCGGCCAACTGGATACAAATCTAGCGCGCTACCGACTGAGCTACATCCCCGCCCCAGTCACTTAAACGAGGTCCCACGATTTCACCGACAATATGTAAGCCAGTAAGCACAGAGCCACATATCTGGCCAGGCTTTGTCGCTGGATAAGAACAACCCTCCGCTTGGACACGTACTAAAAATGAACAGTCTGACTGAAGAGTTTGATATTTGGAAGTAATAATTTCACATCTTGACACGAGAGCAAGTGTGAGAAATACATTTATTTTAAAAAAAAATCCAAAAAATACTTTCACTGTGAACTGCAAGAAGCTAGGCTGTTGCTTTTTTTGGTATGTATCCGAGAGAAATAATGGTATTTCATTTCTAAATTCAAGAACATGACAATAGATCTACCAAAGCGTTTCTGCAATAAGGCCATCTCTCCAATTGAACACGTGCCAAATGGCAACAGCCCGACTGACATGTTTCATGTGGAATTGATGTCGTAAGTGACACTATTCATTACTGTCAACATGCACAATTGCCGTTTCATCCACAATGTCTCACTCTGCACGGAAATCATCATGTGTGTGTGTGTGTGTGTGTGTGTGTGTGTGTGTGTGTGTGTGTGTGTGTGTGTGACTGTGTGTGTTTGTGTGTGACGGTGTGTGTGTGTGTGTGTGTGTGTGTGTGTGTGTGTGTGTGTGAATGTGTGTGTGTGCTTGTGTGTGAGTGCATGCGTGCGTGTGTGCATGCGTGCATGCGTGCGTGCGTGCGTGGGTGCGTTCAAGTGGAAAGGTGCTACTGTCTCGTATACACTCCTGTACATACCTGAGGCAATGTAGGTAAACGCTCACATGACAAGGCAGGCATCTTTCAATGTATATCTCAACTCGAACTGACTCACCTTCAGATAATTTCATTCATGGTTTTACTCGTAA
>NW_027127690.1:0-5000 GCF_037325665.1 Littorina saxatilis | reverse complement strand
CTGTGCTCATTGACTCCCACATCAAGCTGATTTTTTTTTAAATTCGAGGAAGTAATAATAATGATAATACACACACACACACACACACACACACACACACACACACACACACACACACACACACACACACACACACACAGAGTATATATCAGTGATAGCACATAGCAAAACAGATGAATAGTAATGGAAAACAGTCTTGGGGTGCGCATAACAATACTTCCACCACAGTGACTGTTTTCACTGAAATGGACAAATTTTTTAGCGTGTACCTTGTCGTGAGTTGGGTGGTTGTGGTTAAAGTGAGGCCGTGTTTCCTCAAACAACAAACTCTCAGCTCCTGGGGGAAAATAGAAGGGGGTGATTTCCTACGCGTGTGGTTAGAAATGTGTGTCAGTGTGTGTGTGTGTGTGTGTGTGTTTGTCAGTGTGTGTGTGTGTGCGTGTGTGTGTGTGTGTGTATGTGTGTGTGTGCGTGTGCGTGTGTGTGTGTGTGTTTGTATGTGTGTATGTGTGTGTGTGTGTGTGTGTGTGTGTGTGTGTGTGTGTCTACGCTATATAAGTGTGTGCGCTATATAAGTAATCGTTATTATTATTATTATTATTACTGTCTGTGTCTGTGTCTGTGTGTGTCTGTGTGTGTGTGTGTGTCAGTGTGTGTGTGTGTGTGTGTGTGTGTGTGTGTGTGTGTGAGTCTGTGTCTCTGTCTGTCTGTCTGTCTGTCTGTGTCTCTGTTTAAATTATCTCCTTACCTGTCTCAGTGGTTTCGCCGACGTTTGAAAAAAGGATGCTGAGACAGTGAGAAGTGCGGACACTAATCTGCATGGGTTTTGTATGCTTGTTTCTGTGATTATTTGTTTGTTTATTTGCTTTTTTCTTTGTTTCTTCGTTTGTTCGTTCGTTCGTTCGTTCGTTCGTTCGTTCGTTCAATCGTTCGATCGTTCGTTTGTTCGTTTGTTCGTTCGTTCGTTCGTTCGTTCGTTCGTTCGTTCGTTCGACCTCACGTTGAAATGTTTGTGTTTCTGTTTGCTTTGTAAGTCTGTTGTTGTGTTTTTTCCGGAGAGTTTGTATCGCTTGACTGATTCATATTCTGCCTGCAGTTATAAGTCAGCAGGCCTTGCAGTATTCACGACGCTGCATGCTGATAGAAAACAAATATAATTTACTCTCGCTTTCTCTGCTCGTGATGTCTGTATAAAATCGTCTCCCTTGGTTTCTTTTGTCACTCTATTCTCTCAATTCGTATGCACACCACTGCGTCAATGCGTGTGACATTGGTGACGGATGGTAAATGTTTGCACGCGAGCAAAACGGAAAATGCACGCCCTTAGATACACATGTTGTGCGGTCTATGAAGTTCCACATGACACAAGCGAAAGTGAGAGAAAGTGAAAGTGTTCGCGGTGATCAAACTCAGCATGTGAACTTGAACCTACCTGTGAACGTCTGTGAAGATCGACCTTCTTCTGAAGGGTATACGTATGCCTGTGATCAAGGAAGCTCAGTCAATGTACAGTGATACCTTTGCGTTAAGACCTACTAAAATCGTATACATTTTGGTCTTAAAAAGAAGGAGTTTTAAAATGGAGTTGAATTTAGTGACACTATGAAGGCAATGTCAGAGAAAATAACGTCTTAAAGGAGGGGTAGTATTAAAATGGAGGGTTTTAACAGAGACTGGGTCGACGTACTAGTAAATGTAACGTTTTCTTTTGTTAACAATAGCCAACTTGCACAATACCCCGCTTGAATAGCTCTCCGGTGCGAAAGATAAGGAAGGTTCACTTCCGTGCGGGCAAACGTTTTGCTCTCACAAGCGCTGGTGTTCTCTGGCTTGTGTTAATTAAACAAAAAATGTAAACCTCGATCGCCTTTCCTTTGTGCACGGGCCATGCTTGGGTACTTTGAACGAACTTTAGGATTATTCTCGCGGCTATCATTGCTGCAGCACACTGTTCACATTGAAAACTCACAATTTTCAAGGCGAAGTGTCCGCATTTGAAACGCAACCTCTCACAGAGCTGTCCGGACATGCCCGCATTTTGCGGCAGATCTCGCAAGGCCACGCAAGTTAACGCAGATTTATCGCGCGATTTCCAATTGGTGGCGCAGGCCGATGGGGCAAGTCGCCTATTACACGTTCCAATAACCTACAATTTTTATTTCTTTTTAATTCTCAATTTTGGAACGTTAGCAATCTATCTGTTTGGGTATTCATAACATTTTTTTAATTTTTTTTCTCCATTTTTCATTACTTTATTGTCCCATCGCTGGGAAATTCGGGTCGCTTCCTCCCAGTGGAAAGCTAGCAGCAACGGAGTCGCGCTACCCAGGTGTCTGCGTGTTTAGGTGTATTCAGCCACCTGCACTTATGGCAGAATGACCAAGGTCTTTTACGTGCCATTGTGATGACACGGGGGTGGGACATGGCTTCCGTCTCTGGGTCTGCACATACAAGTTGACCCGTGTCCGTCCCGGCCCGAATTCGAACCTGCGACCTTCCGATCAAAAGTCCAGTGCTCTACCAACTGAGCTACCGGGCCCCGAACATAGAGGTTCCACTGAATTTTGCTGACTGTAACTTCGCTCGGCGGGTCACAGAAAGAGTGTATTTTTTTTAGATTGTTAAACGACGTCAGAAAACAACGTTCAACATAATTTATCACGTCTTGAGTTTACACTGTCTTAACTAACGCACGCATCTGTTTACCATGCGACATATAGAAAACACATGTCTCCCACAGTTGCATACAATTGCAACTGACGTCACGAGTTTAACCACTAGCTGCTGAAAGGGCTCTCGACTCCCATTCAGAGATATAAACGTGTGGGTATATAAGACGAGGGACATTTTATCCGCGTGTTATTTTTGTACTGCAAAAATAGTATCGCTAGAATCAAGCTATTTAACTCAGCCGATAAAAATCAAGTGCTAAAAGCGTAATGGTAAACTGAATAAGAGTTTTTTTTCGACTGGGGTTTCATCGTTTAGCAATATCGGGCTGTTTGGGAAAGACGTCATAATTATGCGCTTCGAAGATAGAAGAAGACCGATTTTGCGAAAAAGGTTGAATAAAAAGAAACGTTAGATATGTGGATCCGTATTTCCTGTTCAACGTACGTCAGACAAACTACACAAAGAAGATATGAGACGGTATTGGAATTCTTTGGGAATCCGGTTCTCGTAGCTGCTAAACAGAAAGACGTGCAGTTACATGAAAGAAAAGAAACATTAGCAAGCGCACGAACGGACTGACCCATCTACACACATAATGCCTTACACAGCGGAAAGAATGACGCACACGCACGCACTGGCACACACGCACGCACGTGCACATACGCGTATGCGACGCACACACACACACATACACACACACACTGGCACACACACACACACACACACACACACACACACACACACACACACACACACACACACACACACACAAGAAGGCAGAGAAAATGACAAATCTGAGCGGATACTACTGCATGAATGAACTTTCAGCTGCGTAAAAACAGTATCCATGAATGAATTATTTATGATCAACGCACAGGTCTCAATACTATCTTGCTCCTCAAGACCAAAGCCCCTCCCCGGGATTCGGAAGTCTTCGTGTCCATCAACTTCAGTGTCCCACAAACACCCAACGACAAAAACGGGCTTTGCGAGGCTGTAAATTCACAATGCAGAACCCAAGAATAGCAATACAGCAGTGAAAAGACTTTAAACTGCAACAACGGAAATGGGACGGTGCTATCAAAATGCAATGAAGTTTGAGTGTCATGACCTGTGTGTGTGTGTGACTTTTGTGCAAGGTGTTGCTCACACATTACAGGCGCGTAATACTGGTTTTCAGATAAATAACAACAACGGTTCGTTGTGTGGTTTTGTTGGATGGGGGAGGTTATCTAATTGTTGATATTAGGGTGTGGAGGTGGGAATGTGAGCCGAGGAACTGGTTTTTCCTTCCTTTGAAAGGAACAATAAACATTGTAAGTTCTCCTTCCCCATCCCCAACCTCCCTGCTATCTCTTTTCACCATCAAAATGCATTACCCTAAGCCACTGTCTAGATAGAAGATTTCGTCACGCACATAAGATAATTGCCTATGTCATTTTTTTAAGTTTTGAGAAAAACGCAAAAAAAACCGTTTTTGGTTTCTGAACAATCTGCCCATCTCATTTTAGGTATAAGTTCCAAACTTCCTATCTCGAACGGTTGACAACAGTATAGCCTACGCGTGAGTTATAAAGAGCTGACAGCAACATTTTTAATCAGCACAACTGGACAACAGCCTCGAAAAGGCGTTTGCATACCTTCACATTCTCCAAACAAGTCTTTATATGTATCCAAACGGAAAAGTGCCTAACTCAGAAACGAGAACGGCAGTTTAGCTCACGTAACCGTGGCAAAGGTTTCCGATGGTCTGAGAGTTTATACTCTCTAACACAGTCATGACAGGTACCCTTCCTGTACCTTCCCCTTTAGTCTCACTGCAGAAATGCCTAACACTGAGTTAGGTATTTTTCTTATGAGCGTGACGATTTTATGCCGCACAGACACAGCAGTTTTCTAGTTTTAAAAGGGACTGTTTGGGTTGTGTAATGGAGCCAGTTTCGGTCTTTCTTGTGCTGATCCTCTTCACCAATTCTATAAAAATGTAATACAATAAAAAGAACAAATTAATACACACACCTTGAATAATATATTTTTGCACAGCGACTCTGACCATTGCCTTACTAGAGATCTCATCCAAAGCTTGCAAAGCTAAGTTTTCCTACAGTTCGTATCATTTGTTTCATAATCAGTTGTCCGTCTGTCTACTTAATATATCTTTGGCTTGACGCACTTGTGAATGTCTTGTTTTGTCAAAAATTAAACGTTTCAATAACTAACCTTTCTGGTTGTTGTTTGTTTGTTTTTTCTTCTAAAAACAAACAAGTTTCATGTGCCTGTGTTTCTACCTGTTTCGGCCACTGCTATTTTCGTTACATTAAAAATCA
>NW_027127689.1:20000-22368 GCF_037325665.1 Littorina saxatilis | reverse complement strand
ACACAGAGAGACAGAAACAGAGAGAGAGAAACGGAGAGAGAGAGAGAGAGGGAGAGAAAGAGAGAGAGGGAGAGAGAGAGAGAAACAGAGAGAGACAGAGACACAGAGAGACAGAGAGAGAGAGAGAGAGAGAGCCACACAGAGAGACAGAGAGAGACAGAAACAGAGAGAGAGAAACGGAGAGAGAGAGAGGGAGAGAGACAGACAGACAGACAGAGACAGAGAGAGACAGAGAGAGACAGAGACACTGACACAGTTTAATTGAATAGAGAGAAAGAGAGAGAGAGAGAGGGAGAGAGAGAGGGAGAGAGAGAGAGAGAGAGAGAGAGAGAAACATAGAGAGACAGAGACACAGAGAGTAGTTTCGTAACGTTATAGAATGCATTCTATATTATAGAATGCATTCTATATTATAGAATGCATTCTATAGTATAGAATGCATTCTATATTATAGAATGCATTCTATATTATAGAATGCATTCTATATTATAGAATGCATTCTATAGTATAGAATGCATTCTATATTATAGAATGCATTCTATAGTATAGAATGCATTCTATATTATAGAATGCATTCTATATTATAGAATGCATTCTATAGTATAGAATGCATTCTATATTATACAATGCATTCTATAGTATATAATGCATTATATAGTAAATAATGGATTTTTTTTATTAAATAATGAATTGTTTAGTAAATAAAAGATTTCTTTAATTACAACAATCACACTTTTTACTTTTGTGTAAATAATAAATTATTTAGTTAAATAATGAATTATTTAGCTATATAATGAATTATTTAGTTAAATAATTTATTATTTAGATCAACAGGAAAAAACGTAATTTCTTTACAAACGGATTGCCATATCTTTCATCCTCAAAAAAAGCACTACTTTTTCTTCCAAATGTTTTGACAAAACCAAGTAAGTCCACTTGCTTAGATCTGTCAAATTTTTTAGATCTGATATAATGGAAAAAAGTGACAAAACCAAGTAAGTCCACAAAATGCCCAACAAAACAAAAACCATCCATCAGATCATTATCAAACTCGGGTTGTAAACGTACAATAATGCTATTTATCTTATTATCTCTGTAGGTTGATCAAGATAATCGTCACTTTTGAGAAATGTAATAAAACAGAAAAAGTCGTTTATCTCAGAACTAGCTTCAGTGGACTTACTCGGTTTTGTCAGCACACGGCAGAACAGAAAACCGAGTATTTTGGAATATTGTTTAACAATTCAGCACGTTGGAAAAATTGTTGGTTTCACACCCTCCCTTTATCTGCAGTATTAAGGTGTTACGAGTGTATTCAAGTTGCGGTTCTTGCTAATGTTTATACTCATCGAGTTACTTGCCTTGATTGCGACGGCGTATACGCACGGTCCAGTGTGCATTCGACAGGGGGTGCCCAATATGCACTGCTAGAACTAAGATACTTCTTGATTTCAGTAAATAGTTTCATTACATGTCAACTAGTTTGTTTTTAAATGATTTTTTAGAGATCGCCAAATGGTATTGTGTGAATAACATCATTCGGTCGATTGTGCGCACGGCGCCGTTCTTATAGTAGCTCTCAGTCCATACCCTATTTCCGGTATGGAAACAGACGTGTTTCTGGCGAAAGAATCGGCGTTTTCAACTCGCCATATCTTCATATTCATTCGGACTAGAACAACGAAATATGACCTTCTTATAAAAAATATCCCGAGCCTTGCGACTCTGGTAGTCATTTTGTTACGCGAAGCGGCCTTTGGCAGGTACGACAGTTTTAGTCACCCAAGTAAATAGATCTAAAACGCACGTGGACGAGTTTTTCAATGGCGTATTTGAAGTCTGTGAATGTTGTGATTACAAATCATTTCGGGGCACCCCTCAGTCTATACGTACAGACAATCAAATTGCATGGAACGAAAGCTGAGAGGCTGGACTGTAAGTTGTTATATTGACTTCTACAAATCTCGCAGGTCTTTTATGCAAAACAGACTCAAAATTGCCTTTTTCACGCAAGTGTAGATGACGAGACTATCGAAGGAATGGAATACACTTACCCAAAGATATACTAGACAAATACTGTCTATTTATATCTATGACTTACCCTAGCCCATATGTCAGAATAAAGAACATGCTTTGCTCTTTTGAATGATGTATGATTTGGCACTATACACAGGATTTTAGACCTGCCCCCGAAGTGATTTTTCAATAAACCCGTCAAAAAGGTCACCCTATTTTGGCCGTAAAAATTAGGCGCCCAAATGCAGTCAATTATTTTCTAACCTGTGTCCTGTGTTCGAAGGAGTGCATCTCAGCGATGCCATTGCCTTGCAACTTCAAAGAAATATATTTTAATAACCCGCTAAATGAA
>NW_027127689.1:0-15000 GCF_037325665.1 Littorina saxatilis | reverse complement strand
CTATATGAAGTTGACTCGACACGGCAAACCGCCGAAATCAGCCTCAGAACCAATCTCACCAATCTAACCTCACTGGCGCAAAATGTGTGTTTATTCCTCCCTCATGTGTGTGTGTGTGTGTGTGTGTGTGTGTGTGTGTGTGTGTGTGTGTGTGTGTGTGTGTGTGTGACCTGGGGTGGACGAGGGCGGGGGTGCACTTGGTGCACAAGCACCCCTCCGGCAAAGAAGAAAAGAAAACAAGTCGCGTAAGGCGAAATAACAACATTTAGTCAAGCTATCGGACTCACAGAATAAAACTAAACGCACTGCTTTTTTCACCAAGACCACATACATGTACTCGTAGTTTCGTCAGTCCACCGCTCGTGGAAAAGGCAGTGAAATCGACAAGCCATGCAGAATAGTGCGGTAGTGGTCGCGCTGAGCAGGATAACACGCTTTTCTGTACGTCTATTCTTTTTAGCTTACTGAGTTTGTTTTTAATCCAAGCCTATCATATGTATATGTTTTTGGAATGAGGGACCGACAAGAAATAAGATGAAATTGTTTTTAAATCGATTTCGGAAAATTAATTTTAATCATAATTTTTATATTTTTAATTTTCATAGCTTCTTTGTAATCCAAATATAACATATGTATATTTTTTGGAATCAGAAAATGATGAAGAATAAGATGAAATTGTTTTTGGATCGTTTAATAAAAAAATAATTTTAATTACAAGTTTCCGATTTTTAATGACCAAACTCATTCATTAGTTTTTAATCCACCAAGCTGACATGCAATACCAAAGTCCGGCCTTCGTCGAAGATTGCTTTGCCAAAATTGCAATCAATTTGATTAAAAAATGAGGGTGTGACAGTGCCGCCTCAACTTTTACAAAAAGCCGGATATGACGTCATGAAAGGTATTTATGAAAAAAAAATGAAAAAAACGTCTGGGGATATCATTCCCAGGAACTCTCATGTCAAATGTCATAAAGATCGGTTCCGTAGTTTAGTCTGAATCGCTCTACACACACACGCACAGACAGACAGACAGACACACACACACACACACACACACACACACACACACACACACACACACACACACACACACACACAAATCACGACCCTCGTCTCGATTCCCCCTCTATGTTAAAACATTTAGTCAAAACTTGACTAAATGTAAAAAGAGATAGAGAGAACAAGAGAGAGTGTAGCCTAAATCTGAGCTCGAATGTGTGTACATAGTTGGTACTCATTCGCTGCGCAGCTAAATTTCCCCTGTGTTCCCTGCCAACGCGCGATTTAGAGCCATTTTGAAAAAATATTAAAAATCAACAACACAAGATAACCTTACATACTTTATGTTTTTGCAAAGTTTGAAACTTACTCTTTTAGAAAATATATGAAACATTTGAAAGTACATACCTTTTGTTGTCTTCATATCCACGCAAAATATCCAATTTGAAGCAAAACAAAAAAACTTTCTACGTCATGGGTTCATCATACACAATGTCATGATCGACACTTGCATTGCCCGAATCATCACCCAAATGATCGTCCATTGGCACAAAAACACAATTTTATTCAAAATACATGACATGAAACAATTGACAAAAATGCAGCTAGGACACGAACTCAAGCAGATGCGTATTTGACGTGACCATAACAATGCTAAGTTACACAAGTTTTCATGATGGTGGACAACACAATTATTAACCAGAAGAACAAAATGTGTGCATAGTTGTGTGGATGTGCGTGTGTGTGTGAGAGAGGGAGAAGGAGACACATACATACAAATTTACACACACATCGAAACACACACACACATAAACAAACAGACACACAAACAAAGTCGCGTAGATGCGCAAGACCGCTTCGCAGTGCTGATGGTTGGAGCCGGGTTTCGGACAGGGAGGACATTTCCAACTGGAGACGGAGTTTGAGCAGGTAACGTGATGCATTATAACTGAAATACACAATTAGTAGTGTCCCAATATGCAAGTGTGTTCGTATCATCAGCTGATAAAAAGAGTGTCAGTGGCTTTTGTGTACGCGTCGCTGTGTTAGCAGAGTACGACCTCCCACAGTCCAATTGTACGGATGCCGCGAATTGTTCAGTGTTGCAGCCGCTGACTGTTTTATGTACGGAAGCCTGTAGTCTTTTTGTTGTTAGATAATTATATTGCCAAAAATTATGAAATGTTGCGATAATTGGACGAGTTTCAATACACATTGGCGGAGCACCTGTGTGCTCAAAAGAAATGTCACTTGTTTAACTAATTTTCAATGGTTATTCGTGCAAACCACCACACAAACATGCGTGCCTCTGTGCCTCTGTGAGTATGCGTGAGGCTGCTTTCATAGTTCAGGATAGATTACAGGTTAGCTGTGTTAGGGTGCAGGCGTTTTGAAAATGTACCCCCCTCCCCCACACACACACGTACACACACACACCACACCCCCCCTTCCTATACCTGTCAAATTCCCTCAGCATCTATGAACCAGTCCGTTCCCTCAGATCATCACCAGAAAAAAATCCTCCGCATCCCAAAGATCAGGACGAAAACATTAGCGAAACACTTTAAATAGCAGATACCGACTTTATGGTATGCGCTTCAAAATCATATTCGCAAAGAGAAACAGAGAGAGAGGGAGAGAGAGAAATGTCAATAATGTAGTTATTGACTGTAAACTTATTCTTATCGCTATGAGGGTTAGTTTGCTTATGTGTGTGTGTGTGTGTGTGTGTGTGTGTGTGTGTGTGTGTGTGTGTGTGCGTGTGTGTGTGTGTGTGTGTGTGTGTGTGTGTGTGTGTGAGGTTAATGGAATTGTAAATCGCTTGGAGCTGTAAATCTGGACTTGCGTTATAGAAAAGTGTAGGGGGTATCGGTGCACTAAGGGCACTACGTGTTTGGGTGTATGTGTTTGTATTGCGATTCAGAGAAAACTAATATACAGATTTGTATGAAACTTTGCACACTTCTCCCTAGCAACTGACCTACTGGACTCCTAAATGAATTTTTTCATCATTTTTGTCAGTCAAGATATGGGGGTGGAGGTGGTGCGGGGTTAATTGTGGAGTGAGCAATAAGGAAACACCTTATGGTTTTATTATGTATTGTGACGGTATATAGTGAACTTTGCTGTGTTGAAATTTGGTTATGATCTGTGGAGCAAATTTTGTGTCATAACGTTTTTACCACTAAATGAGTGATAATTGTATGTGTACGCTCTCGACAATCCTCGATAATTTTCGGCATGCACATTAATAAGTACTGTATTATGATAAAGTGATAATCCCCATTCTTTTATCTACATAAAGGAATGTTTTATTTATCTTTTCTAAAGCTAAAAATCTCAGTTAGGATAACGTTACGAACCACAGTGTTTTCTGTAAGGTCATATTTGCCCACCCGGTACCCCCCACCCCCCAAAAATAAATTCTCATAAAAAAAGTGAATAAGGAAACAACGTTTTTGTCTGCATTTTTGGACATAATATGTATGAGAAACATGTGCTCAAAATGTGTAATGGATCGCACGAGCGATTTTGTTCTGGGGGGGGGGGGGGGGGGTGAGGAGTGGGAGGGGGGGGGGCTGTCACGATTTAGTGACACGGATCGAGAAAGTGTCACTCTGTGGGGTGCCTTCTCTTGGTCAATTGCGATAGAAAGCGCCTGTGCTTTCTGTCAACGGCTGGGTTTTAGCTGACCGAGCAAAGCGAACACGGGAATTTCGTGTCGCACGGATTTCACGTGGGTGATTTCTGCTGTGGGGGCAAAACTGGGATAGCTGAACTTGGAATGTGACAAGGTGAGTCACGTGATTTTGTCCAGGTTGTCTGTTTGAGACATATTAACGACACACTCGAAACTCAGCAGCGAGAGAGAAGGGTCGGTGTCAGAATACCTCCTACAAGTTTGATGGTTTTCAACACGTTATAGATACTTTACTGTATATCAACGTGCTATGCTACTTGCTAGTGGGGCTTGATAGGAACTACATAGGACAGACCACCTTCTTCCTGGACACATGCTGGCTGACAGTCGGGGCGTCAAGGTTTCTCCGCTGTGCGTTTTCACCGCATAAGGATTCAGCGAGAGAGGAGGATGACGGTATTTCTGTTGACAACAGAAGTCATTCGAAAGGAAGCGGTTTCGCTTAAAAGAGAGCTACCTACATAAGGCTGTTGAGGTAATAAATCATTATTTAACGCTTTTGACGAGTCTGTGTTTGTGGAATGAAATACTCTCTGTTGTTCTTTCCAGGTAGCGCATAATTGGCTCTTTGTGACGCTAAAATACTAATCTGTATATGTTTTTTGCAGATATGGAGAGAAGGAAGGAAAATAGCTGATTTGTTGTTGTAAAAGTCCGTTTGTGCAGGCCCACGTGCTCGATGAGATATGTCAGGGTGACATGTTTAAAGGTGGGGTGTGAGGGGTAGCATGACATGTTTAGTGCACCGAGGCTTTTTGTTGCAGCCTTCTTCTATTGCTGTTGCTGGACGTAATCTACTACGACTACGTGCTGGGATGCTGTAACCAGGTCGTCCGCAAACATCGTGTAACCTGCTAACCTGCTGTATTGGCTTTTTGCTGTCGCTGTCGCCGTCCTACCAGCTACATCTCTACTTTTCTGGTAGACTACGGGAGGACCTTCAGCGACTGAGTGAGGCGCCTGATGTCTCCACTGTTCCCTGCTTCGTTGCCACGCTAACCGGCACTACATTCAACGGAGCAGTTGTGGAGACTACAGACTAATTACGGGCCGCCCACTCAGTGGCAAAAAGCTAAGTTGCACCATGTCTTTTGCACCCTTACCACCAAGTCATCTGTTGTATTTGTGATTATACTCGAGTGGTGACGACGTGGGGTGTGTGACACCTGCATGAATTAGCACTTTAAGGCAGATCAGTAACTTTTCTTAACTATACACGGGATCAGCGTGTTATTATTTCCTGTACTTTAACTGGCATTTTTGTCAGTGACCACTTGTTTTACGTTTAGAACGTAAAAAGAACATCTTTTGGAGTGAAGTCTCGAGGGAGGTGGCGTGATATTACATAAACAGGCGTCTGAAACTTATACTTTTGTTGATTCTATCTATTTGTATGACTGCGAGAGTGGATCGTGGTGTGGTTAGTTAGTTAGAAGTAACTAACCGTTCATAATCACCTTATTGTGATATTGAAACGTGACAGGGGCGTACGATGCCCCTTGATCGGTCTCGGGCGCTTAGCGACCTCGATTTACACTCTTGAATTCTAAGAACACCCCCCCCCCCTTACAAACTAACTGATCCACCCTGGTGTGTATATATGTGTGTGTGTGTGTGTGTGTGTGTGTGTGTGTGTGTGTGTGTGTGTGTGTGTGCGTGTGTGGTGTGCGATGTGCGATTCAGATAAATCTACAGGACAGATCTTCATAAAACTGTGCACACAAATGTTCCGACCCCCAACCCTTCCCCTTGATTCAAATTCATGGATCACAAGTCCAGTGCTCTACCAACGGACCTACAGGGTTCCCAAATTATTTTGTTAATCATTTTTGTCAATCAAGATATGGGGGTGGGGTTGGTGCGGGAATAATTGTGAAGTAGACAATAAGGCAACAACTTATTTTGTTTACAGGTATTGTATCTGTATACAGTGAACTTAGCTGTGTTCAACTTTAGTTATGATCTGTCGAGCGAATTTTTTTTAATAACGTTTTTACTACTAAATGAGTGATAATTTTATGTGTACGCCCTCGAGAAACCTCGATCATTTTCTGTAAATGCACGTTGATAAGTACCGTATTATGATAAAGTGATACTCTCCATTCATTTATCTACACAAAGTAATGTTTCATTTATCATTTGTAGAGCTAAATATGTCAGTTAGGATCACGTTAAAAATCGCAGTGTTTTTCGCAAAATCGTACTTGACAACCCCCAGTAAAAAAAAAAGTCGCGTAAGGCGAAAATACAATATTTAGTCAAGTAGCTGTCGAACTCACAGAATGAAACTGAACGCAACGCAACGCAGCAAGACCGTATACTCGTAGCATCGTCACTCCACCGCCCGTGGCAAAGGCAGTGCCCGTGGAATTGACAAGAAGAGCGGGGTATTCGTTGCGCTGAGAAGGATAGCACGCTTTTCTGTACCTCTCTTCGTTTTAACTTTCTGAGCGTGTTTTTAATCCAAACATATCATATCTATATGTTTTTGGAATCAGGAACCGACAAGGAATAAGATGAAAGTGTTTTTAAATTGATTTCGAAAAAAAAATTGATAATAATTTTTATATATTTAATTTTCAGAGCTTGTTTTTAATCCGAATATAACATATTTATATGTTTTGGGAATCAGCAAATGATGGAGAATAAGATAAACGTAAATTTGGATCGTTTTATAAATTTTTATTTATTTTTTACAATTTTCAGATTTTTAATTACCAAAGTCATTAATTAATTTTTAAGCCACCAAGCTGAAATGCAATACCGAAGTCCGGGCTTCGTCGAAGATTACTTGACCAAAATTTCAACCAATTTGGTTGAAAAATGAGGGCGTGACAGTGCCGCCTCAACTTTCACGAAAAGCCGGATATGACGTCATCAAAGACATTTATCAAAAAAATGAAAAAAACGTTCGGGGATTTCATACCCAGGAACTCTCATGTCAAATTTCATAAAGATCGGCCCAGTAGTTTAGTCTGAATCGCTCTACACACACACACACACGCACGCACACACACACATACGCACATACACCACGACCCTCGTTTCGATTCCCCCTCGATGTTAAAATATTTAGTCAAAACTTGACTAAATATAAAAAGAAGGTTTTTTCTTTGCACAGATGTGTCCATATAGCTTAGAGGAACCTGTGCACAAAACGTGTAATGTATCTGTCGAGCGATTTGAACACACAAGTAACCCCTTAAGTGGTTTATAATGCGAATACATTATTTGTCATGCGAAATGCAGATCGTATGTTGGTGTCTAAAAACTCCGACATTAATTTTCTCGACTTTTTAATGGAGTCGGTTTGGTTAAAGCTCGCAAGTTTCATGAGTATATGTTAGGTAACGATAATCAGAATCCCTGCTGTGTTAATGTTTGGTTACATAGTGGCACTGGCTTATTGTCAGGAAAGATTCCTCTGAAACGAGATTGCGAAAAATGAACTGGAAAACTTTACATAATATTTATCCAATCAACATAATATTATTTAAAATTGTTAATAATAATTGTTGTACATACTCTCCCAATGAAATAGCTTATATTGAACATTTCTTTTTTGATTGCAATAAAATACATATCATTTGGTCAGATGTTGTATATAGAGTTATTAAAAAAATTGACGTTTGTGTAGTATTGAATGCAGAAACAGCCTTGCTGGGCTTCCCACTACGCGAACATACTTCCATTCAGGCAGTAGAATATATAACTTATAAGTGTCGCACACAATTGCATTGGTAAAAACCGCTATGGTAAACCTATGAATATATGATGTATGTTTGATTTGGAATTAAGATTACACTGAAATGTGTTATAGTGTAAATTTCATTGGAACACAAATACCAATGAAGAAGGATATGCCAACAAAAAAGAAAAAGAAAACGAGAGAGGCAAAACAGAAGGGTTGAAGCAGCCTGCAGGCAACTGAGGTCTACAAAAAAAAGAGTGTGTTGGAATATGGGAATATTTTCACAAGTAATAGAGCAAAATATGCTGGACAATAGGTAAAACAAACAAGTCGCGTAAGGCGCAAATACAACATTTAGTCAAGCTCAGTCGAACTCGCAGAATGAAACTGAACGCATTGCATTATTTCCGCAAGATCGTACACTCGTAGCATCGTCTGTCCACCGCTCGTGGCAAAGGCAGTGAAATTAACAATCCAGAAAAGCGCGGTAGCGGTTGCGCTGAGGAGGATAGCACGCTTTTCTATATCTCTATTCTTTTTAACTCTCTGATCGTGTTTTTAATCCAAGCATATCATATCTGTATGTTTTTGGAATCAGGAACGGACACGAAATAAGATGAAATTGTTTTTAAATCGATTTCTGAAATTTAATTTTAATCATA
The DNA here is from genome assembly GCF_037325665.1 of Littorina saxatilis. NCBI lineage: Eukaryota > Metazoa > Mollusca > Gastropoda > Littorinimorpha > Littorinidae > Littorina > Littorina saxatilis. The sequence continues at coordinate 6,945 of NW_027127689.1, read as the reverse complement.
ATTTTTATATTCTTAATTTTCAGAGCTTGTTTTTAATCCGAATATAACATTTATATATTTTTGGAATCAGAAAATGATGACGAATACGATAAACGTAATTTTGGATCGTTTTATAAAAAAAATAATTTTAATTACAATTTTCAGATTTTTAATGACCAGACTCATTAATTATTTTTTAAGCCTTAAAGCTAGCTGAAATGCAATACCAAAGTCCGGTCTTCGTCGAAGATTGCTTGGCCAAAATGTCAATCAATTTTTATTTTAAAAAAAGCCGGATATGACGTCATCAAAGACATCTATCGAAAGAAAGAAAATAATGCCTGGGGATATCATACACAGGAACTATCATGTCAAGTTTTATGAAGATCGGTCTAGTAGTTTACTCTGAATCGCTCCACACACACACACACACACACACACACACACACACACACACACACACACACACACACACACACACACATACATACACCACGACCCTCGTCTCGATTCCCCCCTCTATGTTAAAACATTTAGTCAAAACTTGACTAAATGTAAAATCCAGGTGCATTCCATACCCCCCCCCCCCCCCCCCCCCCCCCCGTGTTTTAGCACATTGTAGCTTCTGAATGTACACCGGCCCAGCACTTATTTTGCGGCAATTCGACTCAAACCGTCCAAAATCTGCAAACACTGTGCACTATAAAACTGGTGTATATTTTAGTTCACAACCGCATTTGTTATGCACGTAGCTTGAGCCAAAATAATTCAAAATGTTAAAAACAGAAAATTATCAACTGCCGGTTTGCTAGCGTGTATTTTGAAAGTGTGTTTTCTAAGTTATCCCGGATAGCCTCGAACGTTGTCAATTATATATTTTATAACAGTGATCATTAGGCAAAAACAACTATTCTGCAATGAAAAGTCACTATAATAATAATAATAATAAAGTGTATTTATATTGCGCCTATCCCTTACAAAAAACAAAAATATTTGGCTCTAAGCGCATTACAACATGTGAAGGACTTGGTACAATCAAGTCTGACAAGTACAACAGCACAATATACAGTCGGTCTCTTAGGTAAAAGCAGCTTCGACAGTTAAACACTTCTACTAAAAGATCCTCTAACAATTTACAAACATAGTTAAAGAACATCGAGTTAATAGGAATTAAAAAAAAAAGGTTCTTATAATAAAACTATCTAGCGAACGACGAAGAAGAAGAAGAATAAAACTATCAATGTCAATGTATAACAAGTCATTCAACGTAAATGGCCAAAGAACAACAATAAAACAATGGTGATAAAACAGTTATACTCAATGGCTAATAACGAGGCAGAGTTAAATAGTATCGACACTATATAGTGATACAAGCTTAACTTCAATCCCCCACTTCTCTCTCTCTCTCTCTCTTTTTTCTTTCCCCCTCTCTTTACCAGCAGATTTTGTTTAACAAATCCATGAAAAGCAAAAACCAAAATAATAAATAAATAAATCAAGTCATGGTAAAATGAATTTACCTAACTTTCTTGACGGCGCCATTAGTTTAGTGGCTAGAAGCGCTGACCAACAAGTGTTCAGATATTTTTCTAATTGTCGTTTCTAGATAGTAAAATATGTGCTGAAAACGGTCAGCTATCGCACCATCAAGAAATCGGTTCCCTAGTACCCCTTTAAGGCTCTGGAACCACCCCGGGTGGCAATATCGGGTCGCAACAGAGAGTGTTCCCCATAGCCGGAAAGAGCCTCAACCGTGAAAGATAGAAAGAAGGGTATTGAATAAAAAAGACGCACAACACCAATGTGAACCATTTGTGTTATCATACTTATATTAAAATATTGATGACCATGGAATAAATGGGTTATTTTTAGATTTCTGACAAAAAATCGCGAAAAACATGACAAATTGTCTTTTTTATAGCCTAAACTATGAAAGATTTAAAGACAAGTATTGAACACAAAAGATAGCAATGGATAATGGCAACAACATTTGCTCTCATTGTGGTACAAAATTGTTGATTGTTTTTTAATACTTTTCGTTTTTGTGGATTTCACAAAGCATACCAATTAAACGGCAGTCCAGGTAACTCGTCCGAATTTTTGCGGCTAAGAGCCTCAACATTTGAAGATAGAAAGACTATCATTGAACAAAAACTATGGTAAACACTAATGTTAATAACTTTTGATCTCACACTGATATTGAAATATTGATGACCATGCAATTAATGGGCTATTTTCATATTTGTGGGTACAAAATCGCCCAAAACATGACAAATTGTCTTTTTTCTAAGCCTAAACTATAAAAGATTTAAAGACAAGTACTGAATATAAAAGATTGCACGAGATAATAGCAACAACATTTGCACTCATTGTTGTACAAAATTGTTGATTGTTCTTGAATATTTTCCGTTTTTGTGGATTTCACAAAGCGTACCGATTAATCGGCAACCCGTGTCAATCATCCGAATTATTTCATGCTGCGCCAAAACGATTGAAAATGGATGGAATATTAGTGTTTGAAGACAAAAGGCGCACATTGTCATGTTAAGCATATCTTGTTACACCGTATACACATCAAAATCGTGATAGCTCCTGGTTTGAATGTTACAATGTTTGATTTTGTGCAAGTTACACACATTGATACTGACAAAATGTAATGATATTCCAGGACAATATATCCAGCGCGCTCTGTGGGTCCCCAAAACACTGTACATGGTGAGTCCCATTGTGGTGCCAAAGTAGAAAATAATTATATTCACTTTAGCGATAGTCCGCAGTAGACGACATCAAATGACACAGACTGTAATGATAACTCAAAACTCGTCATCGCTTTCAGCAAACGCGTCAAAGTCAACCTCCTCATCTTCTTCCTCGTCATCCTCTTCTTCACAACCACCATCTGCCAGAGGATCGATCAGCGACACAGGTAGGATGGGCTTGAGGCACCACACGGGTTCCAGGACACCGTCTGCATTTTTCGTCCATCCCTGCCCCTGGTCGTAGGGTTTGGGCCTCTCCAGAATGCCTTCATGAGCACGCTTGTACAGGGCAACGCGGTGGTTTACTCGCTGAATGTGCGGCATCAGAGCAGATTGGCAGGGAGGCATGCGGGCTAGATCGACCTTACACTTGGACGTGAGTTTCTCGTTGTCTCCCACCATCTTGCGGAGTAGCTTTCCACGAACGACATCAACTGATTTCTCACGACTGTAATTGTACATCAGGCACGTAAACTCTTCCAACTGCTTCACCACCCGAAGTTTGACATCCCAGTCGTCACCAAGCTGCCTGAATGCCGTGTGAAACTTGGGATTTTTCTCCAGTTTCTTAAGGGCCCCACCTTCACCTTTCCTTTGAATGCACTGGTGCAGGCCTCTCCGCTGTACACATAGAACCCAAGAAGAGTGGCACAGTAGTCATGCCCCAGGAACTCTGCAAGCTCAGAGAGGTTGATCAGTTGCCGATGTTTTCCTGATCCCGTATCCAGGTATACAGTCAACTTGATGGCTTCAGCGTGGTAGAGAAGAATGACAAAGATGTCCGTGTCCGGGGTTCTGACCACAGCGTTCTTGTATCCCAGCGCTGCGGCATGATGGAGGTACAGCACCACCCATCATGACTTTGTCCAAGTCCAATGGTTCGTCTAGTTGCTGTGACTTGACGAGAAGTAGAAACGCGATGTCGCTTTGCACCTGGTACTGGAGGGCCTTTCCTTGTTGGGATGTGAGCGTGACCTTCTTGCTGCAAGCCTCCATTGTCTTAAGTTTCTGCCTCTTTATAGTGTCAAAGAAGCTTCCTGGCTCTCCACTTTGAAGGCGGGTGATGAAGTCAGTTTTGGCGACCATGCCTTTAGCTTCCGCCTGAAGCAAGTCCTGTTCGACGTCCATGCGGACAGGGGCACCAGACGCCAAGGAGTCGAGCCTGTCTTTGTCTGAGATGGAAAACGGGTTCGTGAAGTTCTTGACAGCAGTGATGACTCTCTGAACAGCCTCCTTGCTTTTCTTGATTTCGGTCTTCTCCAGTTCGCGATGTCTCCCCACCTTTGGACAGTCTGGATCGTCGAGGAGGTTCACCATCTCCAAGGTCTTTTCATAGACTGGGATGTCAAACTTCGGGTGGTGAAGCAGTTGGAAGAGTTTACGTGCCTGATGTACAATTACAGTCGTGAGAAATCAGTTGATGTCGTTCGTGGAAAGCTACTCCGCAAGATGGTGGGAGACAACGAGAAACTCACGTCCAAGTGTAAGGTCGATCTAGCCCGCATGCCTCCCTGCCAATCTGCTCTGATGCCGCACATTCAGCGAGTAAACCACCGCGTTGCCCTGTACAAGCGTGCTCATGAAGGCATTCTGGAGAGGCCCAAACCCTACGACCAGGGGCAGGGATGGACGAAAAATGCAGACGGTGTCCTGGAACCCGTGTGGTGCCTCAAGCCCATCCTACCTGTGTCGCTGATCGATCTTCTGGCAGATGGTGGTTGTGAAGAAGAGGATGACGAGGAAGAAGATGAGGAGGTTGACTTTGACGCGTTTGCTGAAAGCGATGACGAGTTTTGAGTTATCATTACAGTCTGTGTCATTTGATGTCGTCTACTGCGGACTATCGCTAAAGTGAATATAATTATTTTCTACTTTGGCACCACAATGGGACTCACCATGTACAGTGTTTTGGGGACCCAAAGAGCGCGCTGGATATATTGTCCTGGAATATCATTACATTTTGTCAGTATCAATGTGTGTAACTTGCACAAATCAAATATTGTAACATTCAAACCAAGAGCTATCACGATTTTGATGTGTATACGGTGTAACAAGATATGCTTAACATGACAATGTGCGCCTTTTGTCTTCAAACACTAATATTCCATCTATTTTCAATCGTTTTGGCGCAGCATGAAATAATTCGGATGATTGACACGGGTTGCCGATTAATCGGTACGCTTTGTGAAATCCACAAAAACGGAAAATATTCAAGAACAATCAACAATTTTGTACAACAATGAGTGCAAATGTTGTTGCTATTATCTCGTGCAATCTTTTATATTCAATACTTGTCTTTAAATCTTTCATAGTTTAGGCTAGAAAAAAGACAATTTGTCATGTTTTGGGCGATTTTGTACCCACAAATCTGAAAATAGCCCATTAATTGCATGGTCATCAATATTTCAATATCAGTGTGAGATCAAAAGTTATTAACATTAGTGTTTACCATAGTTTTTGTTCAATGATAGTCTTTCTATCTTTAAATGTTGAGGCTCTTAGCCGCAGAAATTCGGACGAGTTACCTGGACTGCCGTTTAAATGGTATGCGTTGTGAAATCCACAAAAACGAAAAGTATTAAAAAACAATCAACAATTTTGTACCACAATGAGAGCAAATGTTGTTGCCATTATCCATTGCTATCTTTTGTGTTCAATACTTGTCTTTAAATCTTTCATAGTTTAGGCTATAAAAAAGACAATTTGTCATGTTTTTCGCGATTTTTTGTCAGAAATCTAAAAATAACCCATTTATTCCATGGTCATCAATATTTTAATATAAGTATGATAACACAAACGGTTCACATAGGTTTTGTGCGTCTTTTTTGTTCAATACCTTTCTTTCTATCTTTCACGGTTGAGGCTCTTTCCGGCTATGGGGAACACTCTCTGTTGCGACCCGATATTGCCACCCGGGGTGGTTCCAGAGCCTTAAAGGGGTACTAGGGAACCGATTTCTTGATGGTGCGATAGCAGACCGTTTTCAGCACATATTTTACTATCTAGAAACGACAATTAGAAAAATATCTGAACACTTGTTGGTCAGCGCTTCTAGCAACCGTACTACATAGAGTACACCTGTATCCTGACTAGCTCACTAGCTTGAACCACCTGTATCGAGTTGTTGGAGAGCTTGAACCACCTGTATCGAGTTGTTGGAGAGCTTGAACTAAGTGTGTCTCCGACTCATAGATTATTGCGGGAAATCAAACCAATTGCTGGTCAGTTTCGTGCACGCGAGCGCAGCATTAATAATCCTACTTCGAGAAGTTGCTTGCGTGCGCGTGTGCGTGTGTCTCTGTGTGTGCGTGCGCGCACGCCTGCGTTTGTATCTGTCCAAGTATGTTCTATCTGTGATCTAGCCAATTTGTTTTCACGTTGGTGGAAAAATCAAAGCTAGGAGTGTATCTCATCGTACGGAGCTATAGGAGCTTGTGAGATGTTAGTGTGCTCATTTTCTCTGTGTCTTCCTTTAAATAGGTGCAAAAGCACACACACACACACACACACACACACACACACACACACACACACACACACACACACCTTCCTTTAAATAGGTGCTAGAGCACATACACACACACACACACACTCACACACACAAACACACACCCACTTCACGCAAATCGTTTCGAAATGACGAGATTTGGAAGTGAATAGAGAGGTCGACTCCGAGGAGTTAGAACATAACGAATGAACAGACTGGTGTTTGTTTACCCTCTATCCCTTTCAAGGCAAGACGTTGTCGCCCATACAGTGTTCCCCTCATTGGGTGACACACTGACAACAAATATGTTTTCAGTTTCCGAGTCAAATGTGACTTATCATTCTGCACTTGATTGTGATATGCGTTTATTTGCTTGAAGTTAAAATGTTGATATGGGTTTGTTCACCGCAGACCTGGATTAATCTCTTCCACATATCAATCACTATCTATTTAAGTTATAAACTTGTTAACAGACAATAAAGCAACAATATTTCCTTCGTGGTTTGCTTGCAGAAGTATGTGTGTGTGCGTGTGCGTGTGTGAGAGAGAGAGGAACGTTTTGTGCAATAACGCATCCTTGGAACACTGACCAAAATATCCGTATTCTGTACATGGCATATTTAGATTCAGCCCGCAAATGTACTATATAAGACACGCTCTGTTTTGCAAGTGTGGCTTCATACCCTTTCACACATCAGCCAATCAAAAACAAGATTATCC
>NW_027127688.1:0-15540 GCF_037325665.1 Littorina saxatilis | reverse complement strand
TTTTAATAGGCAGTTACAGATCAAGAAGCATTTTTGTGTGAGTGTTCGAAGAACAAAACGTTAAACGTTGTTGTACTCGATAAGTTGTATTTAATTCATTGTATGAGATATTGTTAATTGTTGTTATTTATTTGAATAAAAATGTTTGGACAAAAAAAAAAAAAAAAAAAAAAAAAAAAACAATGTCAGTTGGGGAATATCAAGGTCCGCAATGACCACAAACCACAGCATTCAGATTTAAAAAATAGAAAGCTCAAACACTAATTTTAAAACCTTCCCCGTGTGTTTTGTCATCTTTTCAACACCCAAAACAAACTGTGTAGCTCTCGGCTCAATTTCAAATCTGTATCGCATGAAATACTTATGATCGAAAGGTAGAACAAAAATTAGGACTGGTGCCAAAAAGCGTCACAATGAGAATTACAGTCAGGGATTCCTACACACAGCCGTTTTCAATTTGAGTAACTCAGCGCTAAAACGTTTATTTTAAGGTATTTCTGGTGTGTGGTCACATGATAACAACCCCCAAATTTAACTGTATAGCTGTTGGGGAAATTTGAGACAGTTAATTTCTTGTTAGATATAATCCCTTCAACTCCTTTCACAAAATAAAAAGGAGGACCCATCAGTGTGAAGAGTCTATAGTCTTCGGAGGTTGATTGTCTTTGAGAGTTTCTGCGATTGAATCTCCTCTCATGACAAGTTCCTCCACTACGTATGAGGCAATGCAAACAACCGTGCACCGTATTATCGGAATGTGTATTAATTATCATTTTTAGAACGGGTTCATAAGCAGTCTGCTTGTAAACGTTCTTAATGTTGTTATTGTTTGAAACGTGTATCAAAGAAAATGAATAAAACACGCTTAATTAAACCAACCGTGCACGCAATACGTACGGTACGTGTGTTTTTAAATACCTGTAACTAAAGGTGATAACAGCAGACAAAATGTGTTGCAATTTTCCATGGATATTACCCAATATTGACGGACTGTGTGATGATATCTTCTGCTATGGTCTGTTGAGACAGTGATATCAAAATCGAGACCGGAGGTCGAGATTTTGATATCACTGTCGAAACAGACCAATGGCAGAAGATATCATCACACAGTCAGTCAATGTTAGATATATTGCTAATTCTCTGGACATTTTGTATTTTCTGTAAAGAAATTACAAAAGTATTTGTCTCAGTTTTGGCTGTTCCATATTCCTCCCTCTGATTATTATTTCTTTTTGTTCATTCTTTTCTTGTACTTTTCAGTATTTTAAAATGTCTTTCCTTTCAAAAAGTCTTTAGTCACTTGCTCAACTAAATTCTGGGATCATTACATTTTCATACATATTTGTTTGTTTTTAAATTTAGGTGTTTTTGTTTTTGAAGTGGGGAAGCAATAAAGTGGTCGTCGATATCAAAACTGATATCGACGGAAATGTCGTCGATATCACTTTTGCACTGAGCTCAGTTTTGCCCAATTGACCAATGGAAATCCACGTAACATATGAAATAGCAATATTTCAAAATATCACATCAGTTCTGTTCCTGTTTTGAGTTCTTTGGCTGGTGACTTTTTGTTGTGATAGTGTCGCGACCTTTGCTTATATTATGAATACAGAGAAAGGTTCGGTCAACGGACGAGCAGATTGGTGTGTGTGTGTGTGTGTGTGTGTGTGTGTGTGTGTGTGTGTGTGTGTGTGTGCACGTGTGTGTGTGCGAGAGAGAGAGAGAGAGAGAGAGAGAGAGAGAGAGAGAGAGAGAGTACATGTGAGCCAGCGGGTGGGTATGTATGTATGTATGTATGTATGTATGTATGTATGTATGTATGTACGTATGTGAGTGTGTGTTTGTATGTGTGCGTGTGTTCGTGTGTGTATGTATGTGTGTGTGTGTGTGTGTGTGTGTGTGTGTGTGTATGTGTGTGTGTGTGTAGGCATGTTTGTGGTTATATCTGTATGTGTGTAAGTGTGTGCGTGCGTGTGTACGTGTACGTGCATGTGAATGTGCATGTGTGAGTACGCGCGCGAACGTGTGTTTGTGTGCATGGGTGTGTGTGTGTGTGTGTGTGTGTGTGTGTGTGTGTGTGTGTGTGTGCATGTGTGTGTGCAAGTGTGTTGTGTAATTGACTATAGCATGTTATTGGTTTTCTGTGTTTTTTGCAATCTTTCTTCCTTGTTCTATTTTTACATTTACTCAAGTTTTGACTAAATGTTTTAACGTAGAGGGGGGAATCGAGACGAGGGTCTTGGTGTACGTGTGTGTGTGTGTGTGTATGTGTGTGTGTGTGTGTGTGTGTGTGTGTGTGTGTGTGTGTGTGTGTGTGTGTGTGTGTGTGTGTGTGTGTGTGTGTGTGAGTGTGTGTAGAGCGATTCAGAGAAAACTACTAGACCGATCTTCATGAAACTTGACATGAGAAATCCTGAGTATGGTATCTCCAGACTTTGTTTTCTTTTATTTGATAAATGTCTTTGATTACGTCATATTCGGCTTTTCGTGAAAGTTGAGGCGGCACTGTCACGCTCTCATTTTTCAACCAAATTGGTTGAAATGTTGGTCAAGTAATCTTCGACGAAGCCCGGACTTTGGTATTGCATTTCAGCTTGGAGGCTTAAAAATTAATTAATGAGTTTGCTCATTAAAGTTGTCATTAAAATCGATTTTTCGCAAACAGATTTAAAATTGATTGCATCGTATTCTTCATCATATTCTGAATCTAAACATATAATACATATGTCATATTTACTCTTAAAATGTGATCACAATTAACGAAAATAGATTAATTAGTCTAACGATACAAATTTAAGAAATCGATCCAAAAATTATTTCATTTATTCTTTATCATTTCCTGATTCTAACAAGAAATTCCTCTGATAGGAAAAACACCCCCGGGAAGGGAAATAACCTTCTCAGTTGGTGGCAGTGAGAATGGTTATTTCCCTTTGACCAACGGGGGTGTCCGTCTAGATAAGTCGTTGTATAATTTTAATCCACCAATAACTCCCTAACCGTGAGTTTGACTGGTCCCAATTTTTGTAAGGACCGTCTCAGGAATGTATAGAACCTGTTCACCAAGTTTGGTGACGATCGGTCCGTTCATTCTTGAGATCTACTTGCGAACACAAACACCGCCACAAACACACAAACACATCGAGTGAAACCTATACACACCCCTATACCGGGGGTGTAAAAACATATACATATGATAGGTTGTATTCAAAACAAGCTCCGAAAGTTAACCAGAATACAGAAAAGCGCGCTTTCCTGGTTAGCACAATACGCTACCGCACTATTCTGGCGTGTGAATTTTACTGCGTTTAGCACGTGGAAGGTGAGCGATTTCCTTCTCGCGGGGATTGACGAAGCTGTACTGTCTTGGTGAAAAACTACAATGCGTTCAGTTTCATTCCGTGAGTTCGACAGCTTGACTAAATGTAGTAATTTCGCCTTTCGTGACTTGTTGTATTATTACAATCAGCAAGGGTATTTTTCCCCGAGCTTCCTGCAAAACGTCTTGGATGAACAGAACGTATTTCGTGCTTTGTGTCTCGACAGTTTGCTGTTCTTGTCGTCAGAAACTGCATTGTTTTTCAAGTTGTTGTTGCTTTTGTTGTCGTATTGTTGATTCTTTGGGAACTGAGGTGGTCTTTCTCTGTCTGATATTAAGGTCTATTCTGTTAATATGTTGTCCAATAAAAAGTTTTTTTATGGGGTGGGGTGGGGTGGGGGATTCGTGTGTGTGTGTGTGTGTGTGTGTGTGTGTGTGTGTGTGTGTGTGTGTGTGTGTGTGTGTGTGTGTGAGTGTGTGTGTGTGTGTGTTTGTGCTTTTTGGTCTTTTTGTTACAGACACATAGACAGACAGACAAAGCGCGCGCGCGAGAGAGAGAGAGAGGGTATAGAGTAGAGAGGAAATCGAGCAAATAAGTGCTTTTCTTTTTAGTCATCACAACCAAGTTAGTATGTTCTTCTTGTGCTTGTTTTTAACACTGAACTATATGTCCTTTCTTTTTCTTGGAGACTTATGATTTAATATCATGAGAAAAATAAACTAAACAGGAGAACAAATCATGCATAAGTATTCTGTCAGGTATTTCCTTTAAAACACACACACAAATAAACACCCAAATAAAAAAAAATAAAAAAACAACCTCAACACCAAATTAGAAGAGAAAAAATGAAAATGACAAAAAAACAAATGAAGAGAGGAACGGTCAGTACATGATTCCGATGTTGTAAAACTTAAGGATAATCAAACAACCCTCGCATGACAGTAAGAAAAAGGCAACCGGAGGGCGACATGTCAAAATCTGACGCCAACAAAGCTCTGAAGTCATCCACTTCTAGCTTGAAGCATGCAAATTAATAAATTAATTCCAGAAGCTGTACATTTATAAACTCACAAGTGAATGTGTTATACAGAGCAAACACCAACCTCCCGCCTCCCCACCCCCCACCCCCTTACCCCATTACTTTTATCCATCCCATTTCAACTTTTATTTTATGGAACATTGCCGTTAGACTCTGATGCCTTTTTTATGTTCGGCATCTTTTCTAGTTTGTTCTTGCTTCTGTTTAAAAAAATAAATAAATAAAAAAAATAAAAAAAGCAATTATCAACAAATAAAAAGCAAACGCATCATCACTAGAAATTGCTTCCACTTTGAATGCAGAGCGGCTGCCATGGCTCACGAGATGACGTCACCTCCTGTGCTGCGTCCCAACCCGGATATGGAGGAGCGGAAGGGTAGGTCTGCACATGCGCACGAGTGTATGCTGGGATGTAGTGCACGGGCACTGACGCTCCAGGGGGCAGACCGGAAGTTGGCGAACCGCGATTAGCAACGGAGTCGCATTCTTGAAGAATTCTGAACAGATCTCCGTTCGGGCTCTGCAATTACATCAGGGCCTTGTAGTTTTATATTTAAATACTGATAATGATAATGAGATCTTAAATAGGCCGTGAAAGGTAAATATGCGCCGAAATGGCTGCAATCTACTGGCCGTATAAAATTTCATCTCACACGGCATCACTGCAGAGCGCCTAGAACTGTACCCACGGAATATGCGCGATATAAGACTCATTGATTGATTGATTGATTGATTGATATATCAAGCGCAAACCACTATGCAGTGCCATGCTCTCAAAGATTTACATATTACCTACGGTGTGTAGTGCTCGCGCACGTACAATCACACACACAAACACACAAACAAACAATCCCCCTCCCCCCTCACGCATACACGCAAACAGACAGACAGTGAGACAGACATACGGACAGACAGAGAGACAGACAGACAGACAGATAGACAGATAGACAGACAGACAGATACACACACACACACACTCACACACACAAAAACACACTCACCTAACGCACACACACAAACACCCCCCCACACACACACACACATACAAACACATACCCGCTAACACACACACACACAAACCCCACACACACACACACATACAAACACACACCCGCTAACACACACACACACACACACACACACACACACACACACACACAAACACACACACCCCACGCACACACACATGACCAACCACTTCTCGGCTCACCCAAACCCCTCTCCCCTTTCCAATCCCTAATAAACTCCCACTCCCCCCCCCCCCCCTCAATAACCTCCGAAAATCTCACCCCCTACCTGCAATATTATTGTGCCAGGCTCGAGTTCCAGCGCGTACAAGATGACATCCTCTCCCTTCCCGTGGCCCGGACTTGATGACGTAGTTTCCGGACGGGAGATCACTCTGCCGCACCTTCCGTTTTGACGGGAGGTAACTCCCTCCTCTTGAGTGTCGCCCATTCCGCAAGGGTAGACCCAAAGCCAATAGATGACGAAGATAGCGCAGCCGAGAAGAATGAAGATCACGATGAGATGACCCAGATCAAATCCTGATACTGTGTACCTGGACAGGTAAAAAGGAATTGGAAGAAATTAAAGAAAACGAATTTAAACAGAAAGGAAGGAAAGAAGGAAGGAAGGAAGGAAGGAGCGAAAGAGAGAGAATGAAAGAAAGAACAAGTCGCGTAACGCGAAATTACTACATTTAGTCAAGCTGTCGAACTCACGGGATGAAACTGAACGCACTGTATTTTTTTTACCAAGACAGTACAGCTTCGTCAATCCTCGCGTGAAGGAAATCGCTCACCTCTCACGTGAAAAACGCAGTGAAATTAACACGCCAGAATAGCGCGGTAGCGTATTGTTCTAAGCAGGAAAGCGCGTTTTTCTGTATTCTTGTTAACTTTCTGAGCTTGTTTTAAATACAACCTATCATATCTATATGTTTTTAGAATCAGGAAATGATAAAGAATAAGATGAAATCAATTTTGGATCGATTTCTTAAATTTTAATCGTAAGACTAATTAATCTATTTTCGTTAATTGTGATCACATTTTAAGAGTAAACATGACATATGTATTATATTCTTAGATTCAGAATGTGATGAAGAATACGATGCAATCAATTTTAAATCTGTTTGCGAAAAATCGATTTTAATGACAACTTTAATGAGCAAACTCATTAATTAATGTTTAAGCCTCCAAGCTGAAATGCAATACCAAAGTCCGGGCTTCGTCGAAGATTACTTGACCAATATATAGGTCTTGTATACTTGCCATTTACATATTTATTATAAATGTTGATGGATGAATGATGATACATTGTAGACGGATGCATGTTATTGATTAAAAGCCCCACAATGATGTGCTTGGCAAAAAAAAAAAAAAAAAAAAGATAACATATTATTATCATTATAGAATAGTGGTGAGTCTACTCTTACACGTTTCAAGCAAGTTTAAAAGAGCATCGACTTTCTTGTTTTAGTTTTGTTGTAATCAATCCGTATCTCCAAACACAAAGGATCTCTATCTAGTCGACAAGCAAACAAAACATCCAACAAAAGACAGTTACTCTATCAATCAAACAAACAAACAAGAAAACAAACACACAAACATACAAACGAACGAAGAAAGAAAGAAAGAAACAAAGAAAGAAACAAACAAACAAACAAACAAACAAACATTCAGGGAACACGTAGAGAGAAAAACAAGGCAGAACAAACCTGCACAAGTCCCGTTGTGTCAGCCTTTAACAAAAAATATAGCAATCTGCACGACCCCAGTCAGCACATCAACATTGCCCCAATATTGAGGCAACATTGCCGGTCACAGTGGCTCAATATTGAAAGTCAATATTGGATCAACATTGGAAGTGCACATTTTTGCAATATTGAGGCAATGTTGGATTTCAATGTTGGAACAATGTTGGATTTCAATGTTGGAACAATGTTGGATTTCAATGATGGATCAATGTTGGATTTCAATGTTGGAACAATGTTGGATATCAATGTTGGATCAATGTTGGATTTCAATGTTGGAACAATGTTGGATTTCAATGTTGAGACAATGTTGGAGCAATATGGTGATAGCGTTGACAGTATTTGTTTTCATTGACATGCTCATAATTAAGCCTGTGAAAAAAGTTTATTCTATTTTGTTCTTTCAAAAATGAACTTTTTTCACAGGATTAATTGTGAGCATGTCAATGAAAACAAATACTATCAACACTATCACAACATTACACCAATATTGCCCCAAGCATTTTATATAACTTTTAAAACCTATTCACATACTCTTTAAGATTAAAACTATTTCAAATGTGTTGCATTTGCATCCGGCATTTGAAAAGTTGAATGTGTGTGTGAAGAATTCATTCATACTATGGACAACACGTGGTGAAAAATATAACAAATAATTGACAGGGAAGGCGTCAGTACTTTAGGCAGGTTTCACGGTAATCAGACTCTTTGATGTGTGTAAACTTTGCCTTCAAATTACTTGCTTACTGTGTTGATTTTCATCATTTTTTCTGCTTGGCATGAGTAAGTATGGTATTTGCAATACAAAAAAATAAATAAAAGCTAAAATGTTTGTGTTTGAGCAATTATTTGAGCGAGTTTTTCGAAGCGAACGTGTGAATCCTGACAGACACCATTTCCTTCTGTCACATGACCCCATTTCAAAGTGCGATTCAAGCAGACACGAAGATAACACACAAAACTTATGATAATGGGGTTATTAATTCAATTAATACACAAGGTTAGTCTCTGACTAGATAAAATAGGGAAAAAATATCAAATGGGAGCATAAAACCGTTTCTGGAAAAATTTTCAATCGCCACCGAAAGTGTCTGTCAGTAAAAAAAACACGTGCTTTGTTTGCAAAGCAAAGCCTGATTTTACACATCGCGTGCTTTTGTCTGTTATTCTTGCTTGTGAACATCAATTTATTGATGTTCTTCACTGGAAAGCAGGTGTATCATCAACAGTATCACAAAATCGCAAAGAATGAACATTTTTGTTGTGATCCGACCGGTGTCTGTAGACTGAATCACACGTTCGGCAAACTTTGTTTTTAACGGAAATAACCGAGCCTTTCATCGGAAACGACGTTTCAACCGCTTCAGATCGTCTGCAGGAAGAAAAATAGGAATGCGATACCCAGTGAGTAAAACATTTAATCGTTTTTAGTGCCTTTTGATCAAGTTTCGTTGCGTCTGTCAGCAACGTTCGTCAACCCAACGTTCGACACAGCGACGCACGCATACGGATTTGCAGCGTTTGCATTCGGAAAGTGAGGGATTTGTGAGTTCGTTTGCATAATTTCAATCGCTAGTAGGTTTTCCCTTCGTCTCCCATTGTTGTGTTTGCATGTTATTGGCATTTCATTGTGTAAATTGAAAGTTTGTGAGTAACAGTAGTACAATCTGTCGAACGTTGGCGACGCTGACAGACGGAAATATCGAACGTTGCCTTCAATGATTACTACCGCATCCCATTTTGGCGCAATCCCGTTTCGCCGCTATCCCATTTTTTTATTTTTATTTTTATTTTTACATTTAGTCAAGTTTTGACTAAATGTTTTAACGTAGAGGGGGAATCGAGACGAGGGTCGTGGTGTATGTGTGTGTGTGTGTCTGTCTGTGCGTGTGTGTGTGTGTAGAGCGATTCAGACCAAACTACTGGACCGATCTTTATGAAATTTGACATGAGAGTTCCTGGGAATGATATCCCCGGATATTTTTTTTATTTTTTTCGATAAATACCTTTGATGACGTCATATCCGGCTTTTTGTAAAAGTTGAGGCGGCACTGCCACACCCTCATTTTTCAATTAAATTGATTGAAATTTTGGCCAAGCAATCTCTGAAGAAGGCCGGACTTCGGTATTGCATTTCAATTTGGTGGCTTAAAAATTAATTAATAACTTTGGTCATTGAAAACCTGAAAATTGTAAAAAAAAAATAATTTGTTTTTAAAACGATACAAATTTACGTTCATCTTATTTTTCATCATTTTCTGATTCCAAAAACATATAAATATGTTACATTCGGATTAAAAACAAGCTCTGAAAATTAAAAATATAAAAATTATTATTAAAAAAAAATTCCGAAATCGATTTAAAAACAATTTCATCTTATTCCTTGTGGGTTCCTGATTCCAAAAACATATAGATGTGATATGTTTGGATTAAAAACACGCTCAGAAAGTTAAAAAGAATAGAGATAAAGAAAAGCGTGCTATCCTTCTCAGCGCAACTACTACCCCGCTCTTCTTGTCAATTTCACTGCCTTTGCATCGAGCGGTGAACTGACGATGCTACGAGTATACGCTCTTGCTGTAAAAATGCAGTGAGTTCAGTTTCATTCTGTTAGTTCGACAGCTTGACTAAATGTTGTACATGAACAAAGTATGCAAACCAGATGATCCAGCGACGTCCTTCCCAATTTATGTCCAATTGACGTCTACCCACAACACGCCACTGGATGCCGCGTGGTCAGCCAACCTTGTGGTGCCAGTCGTGAAAACCAGGTTCTTTGTCCCACAGTGAGACATTCAAGTTGGGAACTTTGTGACCGCTGACTTTGTCAGCATGGATGGAAAGGTGGAGAGATACAGGGCGGTGATCATCCCCAAGTCAACCCATTTCCCCGATGGGCCAGATCGAGAGGAGATCTGTGTGAAGTGTTTGCGCGCAAAAGACAATGGGAGATACTATGTCTTTCCTAATGTTGATGACATTTCATGCTTGCCAATGGTTCAGATAAAAAAAATCCCACCAACCAACCATGACCAACAGGGGGGATTACTTTTTTTGACATGTGACCAAGTCTCATTTAAGCGTTCACAGTGTTACCTGAGAATAGCACACCCCCTTGAATTGGGACCAAAGAAAAAGCGTTGTATATATGCATTTTTGAATGCTTTTCTAAAGTCATAAGTTCATTTGTGAAAAAAAATTTTTTTTAGGGATTGTTTTGCTGAATGCATGCAGTTAAGAAATTGACCCCGTTTTCAAATTTAGGGGGTAGGGTTGCCCCATAGCCCACGTATGTCTGTGTGACTGTGTCAAATATCAATCTACTTTGCGTACAAAATGTATAGATGTTTGTTTTTCGATTTTAGAATGATTTCTTAAGCTGGCTAGAACTTCTGAGGTCTACAGGAAACGATAAAGATAAAAAAATGTACAAAATATAAGTAGCGTCCTTTATCTTACCATTGTTCTGATCAATGCTGTCCCTTTATTTGCAAGTTAACCATTTTTCTTAATGTGTTCAAGGAGTATGTTAAAAATTATTATCAATGGTTGCTTTAAACAGCACCTTTGGGCAGTTATTATGCACTGAAGTTGTAAAAGCATGTTTTGGGGTTTTTAGGATATAGCGTCTTGGAACACCAATCATCTTGGAAATACGAATGTTCATATAAATTTTTTTACTGTTTTGGATAGATAAAAAGTTGAACTCTTGGTGCAAACTGTTTTTTGGCCCCTGTTTGACTATTTATTATTTTGGAATATTGTGTGTGAGGGGGAAACTGCAATCCTCAATATCATGAAACGTGCCTTTAGCGACGTTCACACACACACACACACACACCAACACACAAACCCGTACATACTCACGAGGCCTCACACATGCACGCATATAACCACAAGCATGTAACATTTCAAATACACATACACTATTCCAGAAAACACACCTTCAAATATACTATCAAGCACACACGCAAGTCTCACTCAATTTTTTAGAACCGTATTCAGATCAATGAGCAGTATAATTTTAATAGCCTTCTTAAATTTATATAATTTCGTGTATGTAGAAATAGTCGATTTTCAAGGTTCAATTTAATTCAGGAATGGGAAAGCTACAGACAACCCCGACCCCATCACACACACGCTGTGTGTTCAGAAAAACTGTAGGATCCAGGTCTACACGGCCTCCGTCCAGCGGCGTCGCGGCGCCCGTGCCGGTCGTTGACCTCTGCAATAACTCGTCGAGGGACGTTGCTGCCGTAGCCGCTGTCGTCGCCGGTGATGTCGCCGCCGCCTGCTCTCTTGACAGTGGCCCATCGTCGCCCTGAAGTTCACGTATCAGAGCCAAAGTAGCAACATGGTGGCCCGGCTTTAGTTTGAGTTCAGTCACACTGGCCCTCGTGGCATTTACCAGTGCGATGTGTGTGTCAAAACCGGCCTCCACCAAAATTTCTGCCACCGTAGAAGGGAGCTGTTTTACCCACTTGTCAAACTTGAATTTGGAACTGTCTCTGTCAGTCATTTTGCACTGCTGCGTATACAATTTTTGAAGTAAAAAGAACTGAGTAAAAATGTCCAAGTCAGCTTTGCTGGCAAAAAACTTTGCTGCTGCTGCGCCGGTGTACAAAAGCTGACTGACTACACTGAATGCAAAAGCTAACAATCACATATCTAGGCGTAGGAATATTTTACTCAATAGGCCCTACACACACAACTGCCACACGATACAAGACCCCTCTCACGTGCAGCCCGACCCATCCGCCGAACACGCTACTCCAAGGTGTAACCCATCCCGCAGAAGGGACCGACTGCACGAGAGATTGGCGATTTCCTTGATTGGCGCATGCGTCGAAAGTCGTCTGACATCACAATCTTGCGCGAGCCCGCAATTCGCTGTGAGCCAACGTTTACTGTCTCGATCGAGCAACACTCGGTGACAGCTGCGCCCGCGGCGCAGCAAGAGATTGCCGATCGCGGTGTGGCGATGGAAGAAACACCGTTTGTGAGAGTGAGCTTGATATCCAACAATAAACCAATGTTGAGACAACATTGCCTCACTACTCCGTGCTGACTGGGACGTTCGATCCGGTCAGAGTTATGAGTTATGGCCCCAAACAGCAGGAGGAAAATATGGCGGGGGGGGGGGGGGGGGGGGGATTAACCGATCGACTGGGACAGCTGTTCTCCATCATTCCTCACGCATTGCCGTTATGCCCTCAAATCTGCTTTGGCATGCGATAATTGCACCAACATGATTTTCGAGAAAGGTCGTGATTGTGTAAGAACACGGAGATTCAAAAACGACTGTAGCAAGGCCGCGAAAAGATGATAATATACATGCACAACTTTTGGAGAGTAAAAAAGGCGTGAGTGTGTAAGAGCACGACTGCATGGAGATGCAAACACTGTTTGGTGAAGAGTCGTGAAAAGATACACTACAAGAGAAAAGAACAGAAAGAAGAAAACACACACACACACACACACACACACACACACACACACACACACACACACACAACACACACAACACACACACACACAGTGACACTCACACACACACACACACACACACACACACACACACACACACACACACACACACACACACACCGAGAAAGAGAAAAAAAGTCGGGCAATCGTCACGAAACCGAAGTTTGTTTCTATTTTTAGAAGAACCTTAAACACAACTGCACTGAAATTTGTTCAGTTCTAAATTTCCGGATCTGTTTTAAATCCCTTACGAAGCACCATCATGGCTCCGGGTCTGTGTGTTTCGTATTCTTTGCTGATTCTAAAACCCTCTTCTGAATGACCTTCCTCACTCGGGGTCTGTGTGTTTCGTATTCTTTGCTGACTTGTTTCGTATTCTTTGCTGACTTGTTTCGTAATCTTTGCTGACTTTAAAACCCTGACTTCGCCTCTGAATGTTTCGTATACTTTGCTGACTCTGTTGCGTGAATCCTCTGTAAAAGCTTGGGCACATCTGTGTTACGCATTATAGACCAGCTTTTTTGTTGGTCCAAGGGGACCATAATCGTCTTTTGTTTCATCTTTATCGACCAAGGCCGAAGGACGCGGTTGATAAATATGAGACAAAAGGCGATATGCTCCCCGAGGACCAACAACAAAATGCTGGTCTGACGACAAGCCACCAAACATCGTTTTTGTCATCATTTTGGTTGTGCAACAAAATGCACAATAACCCACAGGGCGACGAATTTTTAGAATCCAACTCCGGGCCACAAAGCATCGTCACAGTAGCTCGAGATAACACGTTAACCTTGTATGTGACGTCAAACGTAGCTTGTTGACGCTTTTCTTCCAGTCTGAAAATGTACAGAGCTGCGATCATACGTGTGAGTTCAGTAAGTGTTGAGCATATTTCTTTTCTTTTTAAGTGTTTATGACTTTTCGTTGTGGATTTTGCGATTACAGAGATAAGTTGCAAATTGACCATGAGTCGCCGCGGTAATTATTATCAACATTGATTGGGTCTTTGAGAGTGAATGCTTACAATCGTTGTCCTCGGAAACACAAATCCAAAGCCGCGATGGTTCCACACATCAAACAATCAGCCTGATTGGCTTTTACTTTGACAATCCACGTTTCACCTGAAAGCTCAAACCCATTCACCACCTCGATTTATTGCCTGGGGAACATGAGATTTTGTTCCCAGGTGCTTGTGAATGAAAACTCGTGAAAATGATGACAATGGATTTTATTACCTTGCGAGGCGAAACGCCGTAAAGGGAGATGACGTCAAAAGCGTGACGTCAAAAAGAAGGAATGACGCAGAGAGAAACACGAGGTTGGAAATGGTTTTGACAGATATGTACGCCTACACCGTATGAAAGATTACTAGATTTACGAATTCACAGGATGATTTCTATCAATAAAGACTTGAGATGTTTGTCTTTTGTACTTCGCGTTAAAATATGTATGGAAGAATTGTTTATTTGAATTGTTTTGAGACACGTGCGAAGGCCTATATTCGTAGCGTAGAGTTTTACTCTGAGTCCATTCACCAAAATCAGTTGATTCTCGTTCCATTTTGGAGAACACTCAAGCATTTGTTTCGGGAGTTATGTTTTTATCACAAACCTGAATTATTATGCAGGTAAGAAACTGCTAAAGTAGAAAAAAAAGGAAGCAATAATATCGTTCTTCATTTCAGAAGTAGAGCGGCACATTTTCATCCCTACGTTCATCTGTTTTGTGTGTTTCAAAAGCGAAGCAGTTGGACGAGATCCAATATTCCATTGGTTGTAAATAACGGTCAGAATGATTAGATAGATGTTAGGCTCATAAAGCTGATGATAACATGTTATTTTCACTTTGATCGACAGGTTTAGATGCTGGTTTAGATGCTCGTGTAGATGCACGCTGGAGGTGGATTAGACTATTAGACGCCTGTTACGCGTGATTGTTCTGAAAAGTGACTATTACTATTAGTATTACATGATTGTTCTGAAAGTCTACTATTTATTTCATCGTAATCATGTAAGCCCTCATACGTGATTGTTCTGAAAGCTTACTAATTTATATGATTGTTCTGAAACTCCACTAAAGGTAAACTTGCTTCACCCGTGAATTGTTGTCAGATACGTGGGGGCGAAATGGGCAAAGGTTACAGGCCGTGATTGCGGAGGATGCCGGGCCAGATTTTTAAACTGTCAAAAATGTTGCCACGATAAATACAAGACTTATTTTACAACCAATTGAAAAATACATACATCCCCCGTGGCTGCCCGCATAACGAAATCGTTTTTCTCGTGTTTTGAACTTGCCAGTGTTACAGCACAGAGCAGAGTCCGTCCCGCACTTTGCTTTGTGTACACCATGTGGCCACCCAAACACCCGCACAACGCAACATTTTCACGAGAAAAACACGTTTATTTGTTTGCTTTGTCTGTATTACGCATTTCTATTTACATTTACCACTGACACACCAAATTGTATACTTTAGTTTGCAAGTGAATCGTTATCATACAAAATAACGTTATCACGAGACGAACAGAGATCCGTGGCAACATTTTTGACAGCTTCTCAACTGTTTCGCGCAAATCGTGTAATATCTATTTTTGCGGAAACCTCCCGAAGAAATGCAATCTCAGCGGCTTCCACCTGCAACATAGTCGTGCTTATTTGGAATGTGACGTCCTGTACTTCGTCAGTCACACCTATCTCGAAAACTAAGCGTCGCACAGAACCAGCGCCCTTCCATTACTAGTAGGCCGTAGTAAAATCTTGAAAGTTTGCTCAGAAGTGGGAGCGCAAACAGGAAGTCAGAAACCCGGCAGCCCAGAAGGCAAGCTTAGAATGACATTGTCAAGGTCAAGAAGGCAGTTACAGGCGGATTCCGCTGTCCAAAAATTGGCACAGGATTCTCAGTCCTAATTTTTCTAACAAGTACCCCCCCCCCCCCCCCC